>NW_024412413.1:8794773-8847607 GCF_014898765.1 Herpailurus yagouaroundi | reverse complement strand
GGTGAGGGGTTGCTGGTGTGGTTGGAGAACGTAGAGCATCTGGTGTGGTGGGAGTTTATTGTCAGGGGAGGGAGTGGATTGGAAGCACGTGAAGGGTCTTCGGCTGGGCTAAAGGCTTAATTCTGTAGGCAGCCTGGGGCCAGCGTTTGAGCAGAGGAATGACATGTTTCGGGTTGTGTTGTTGGGTCCACCTGCCAGGAGGGAGAGGGACTGAGTGAGCTGTATCCCATCAAGCTGACCCTGAGCACCTACCGTGTGCTCAGCGAGAAAGGGCAGGGCCTGGCCATCCGGGGGAATCTCTGCATTCCTGTGCTTCCTCACAGGAACCGTGGGGTAGAATTCAGAGGTCTCACTGCCAGCGTGGGATCCCTGACTCCAAAGTCTGCTTGTCCCCCTGCAACACACTCTTGGACCAGGGATTTAGCAGAATGAATCTGGAGCCCAGGGTGGGGCAGGGCGAGGCCAGGCAGTATTCCTCTGTGCAGGCCTCCCCTGTTGGCTCTGCTCTCCTTTTACCCCAGGGAGCTCAACACAAAGCTTTCTTATTCAGTCGTTCACACCCTACGTGTGCTGAATTGGTGATAATTCCAACAGAGCCTGTTGAAGCCTTGATGACAACAATAAGTCTGGTGTACCCAGAGCGCTGAGAGCCCCGGCCGGGGCGCCCCCCGCCATTGCCGAGGAAGTTTCCGCTTGCAGGGCTGCGTTAGCCCCTATGACCGTGAGATTCCCAGGGACCACTTCCAGGTCCTCCCTACTCAGGCGGTGTTGCTTACGGTGTTCCCGCTGGTCCGTGTGCAAGTACAGACACCCAGCACTACTCGAGGAACAGTGCACTGTACAGGCTCTTCACTTAATTGAGCTGCCCTTCCCCTCAATTAGCTCAAGTTCTGACCTTTCTGCAAGTGTAGTGTTGTCTAGGCTTTAATCACCACCCCAGGCTGGGCCTGCTGGGCATAGTATTGAGCAAAGGAAAAACATCTCCACCTTGATGTCTGAGCCTGTGGGCGGCTCCTGGCGGCCAGCTCCCTGGGAGCTCGGCCCCCCCGCACTGGCTCTCTCCTCTGTCACCCCTCCTCTGAAGTGGTGGCCCCTTTGTTCAGGGTTCAGTCTCTGAGGAGAGAAAACGGCACCAGTATTTACCTACTGCTCACAACAGGCCAAGCGCCCAGCTCCTTAAGCCGCCCACATTATCTCACTAAAAACCCAGAACAACCGGGTGAAGACATCACCTCCCCGTTTCAAAATGAGGAAACTGGTGCTTAGATGGAATGACTCGCTCAAGGCCATACAACCAGTAAGACTTTCTGCTTCCAGAGAGCAGATTCTCTTGCAAACAGCAGTCAGGCCATCCACCACCTGCGTTCAGATCCCCTGCAGGGGAAGGGTGTTGCTAAAATGTATTATTTAAGGACCCGCTGGATCCGAATCTCTGCGGATGGGGCCCTTGAACCTGCACATTCAACAGGCACATCCCCGTCCCTAACCCACCCCAGATGATCCTTTGTACGCTGAAGTCTGACAACCACTGCCCTGTAGACCTTGGTCCCTCTGCGGAGATCAGAGGAGACTGCTGGCTGCCCGACCCAGCACTACCCTCCACGGGAAAGGGAAGGACTGCTCACTGTTCCCAGACAAACGGACTCCCCTGGGCTGCCAGACAGAGGGCCAGCTGCTGCCCTCCCTACCCCAAGGAACCCTAGGGCTTTAGGTGTGGGAGTTAGCCCCCTTCACCCTATAGTGAGTTTAATGGCCCCTCATAACCACGCAGCTTTTTGGTGGGATTTTGTGAGCATGACCTCATCTGAACCTCCCAGCAGCCCTGGGAGGTAAACGTCGGGCCCCAGGCTCTCATGTAATCAGTGGGAACCTGAACGACCTCTGTGCCTTGGTGGGCTTCCTTCCTTCCTCCCTCCCCAGAAGGACATGACCTGCAGCTGGCACCCCTGCAACGAACAGGCCTGGCCCGTGCCCCTCCCTGCCCAGTGCCTACAGCTCCACGTCAGCAGAGCCCGGGGGGGTGGGGGTGGGGGGGCGGGAAGCAGTGAGGGAGAGAGTGGCGTTGTCCCGCTCTACTGAAGCATCCTGGTTTTGTGTGACTGCAGGTGGCCTGGGGTCCCAGCCAGAGTAGATCCGTGCCCAGAGCTGCCCTGTCCCCATCACTTGGTGAGAGGGCCGGGGACAGCTTAGTGCTGTAGGGAAGCTCAGGACTGGGGTCAGGCCCAGGCTTTAGTCCCATCTCTGCCCAACAGAGTAAATTAACCTTGGAGCCGGGCTCTAACTGTAGAAGTTTCCTTCTACCTCTGAGATTCTTTGCGTCTGAAATGTCCTTCAGTGCAGGGGCTAAGTACAGAGGTGCGGCCTGTGCCCGGCACGCAGGTACAACCGAGAGGCTTTGCAGGACTGACACACAGCCCAGGCTCCACTTAGGGCCCTGCATCTCATTACGCGGAGGACAGGCTCTCTTTTGTAATTTTCACGAAGGTGCCTGCTCTATGTGCTGGTTGCAGCCCTGCTTCCTGGCCTGATGTACTTGGTGCAGACTTCTACCCCTTGGTTAAGAACTGTCCTCACTTACGGACTGGCTGCTCCTTTAAGATCTTGGGTGGGTAGAACAGAGGCAAAGAGATCAGACCTTTGAGCTGTTGCTGAGGTGGCAGTCCTAGAAGGTTCCAACTTCTTTCCCCTTCTCTGCACCCCTGAGGAAGATCTTTCTTTTTTTAATGTTTATTTTTTATATTTATTTTGAGAGAGAGGGAGAGAGAGTACAGAGGAGGGGCAGAGGGAGAGGGAGACAGAATCCCAAGCAAGATCTGCCCTGAAAGTGCAGAGCCCGATGCGGGGCTTGAACTCACGAACCATGAGATCATGATCTGAGCTGAAACCAAGAGTCAGATGCTTAACTATCTGAGCCACCCAGGCGTCGCAACCCTTGAGGAAGATCTTTAACTCTGCCTTCCAGCAAGATGATCTAACCAAGAATATTGCTCAGTATTATTTTTTTCCTCCACCCCAGTGCCTTGTCACTAATGAAATAAAAGAGATAACTATAAAGCTACATCTGCACCCCACAAGTACATTCAGATATTCATTTCACAAACACAGAGAACTGACTTGGTGTTGAGACGGCCCCCGAGGGTAGAGATTCTGAAGGAAATCAGATGGTCCCTGCCATCCAGGAGCCCACAGGCCAGTAAGGGACAGAGCTGGTCAGCAGATGTTACAACAAAGTGTCGGACCTCTGACTTGCCTGGAATCCAGTGTGGGCAGGAAGCAGGGAGTGGCAAGCATTGCTGGGTAGGGAGAAGTTCGACAAATTCTTGCCTGAGCCTCGAAAGCTGCATGGGAGTTTCAAAGGGGTATTAAAGGAGTAGGAACAAAAGAACTCAAAACTGCCTGATACGTGTAAAGGTTCTCAAAAGAGAGTGGGCGGGTGAGGGAGATGCAGCTTTGCCCCCCGGAGACACTTATCAGCGTCTACAGACATTTTTGGTTGTCGCCACTCTGAATGACACTACTACCACCATGCTGCTAAATATCCTGCCATGCACAGTACAGCCCCCACAACAAAGAAATATGGGCCCCGAAAGGTCAATAGTGACACTGTAGGGAAACCCTGTGCTACGGTAATTGTAAGGACAGAGGTGAGGTGGCATAAGATGAGGCTGGAGACGAAGAAAGGGGCCAGTCATAAGGCCCTTCAAGTGCTGAGCTAAGGAGGATGGAGGGCTCTGGGACCCATTGGTTCATGAGGCCATTGTCTGGGGGAAGTCCCTGCCCTGGAGAATGAATTGGAGCACAGAGACTCGTAGGAGAGACTGGTTAGGAAGCTGTTCCAGAAATTTGGTAGGAAATGAGGGGGCCTGAGTGGGAGCAGCAGTGCAGTGGGAACAGAAAGTAGTTGACCCGGAGCAGGTGTACGGAGCAGGTAGGACCTGCTGGGCTTGGCGACCAACTGGATGTGGTCAGTGGGGAGGAGGAGGAGGCCAGTAGACTTCGGCTTCTGGCCAGGGTGACTCAAAGGATGTTGATTTTGGAAGTGCCCGTGGGGCAGGCTGGTGAGATCCACACCACACAGCTAGACTGGGTCATCCAAACACAGGAGGGGTCTTGAGAGGAGCTGCTTTGGAGTGTGTGGGGAAGGTCGGGTCCTTTTTGGAGTTTTATTATCTCACGGTAATTAGGGAATCCAGACAGAGCATCTGAAAAGCTGGCAGTTTAATTAAAGGCAAATGACAGATAGAGGGAGATTCTGAGTCTCCCTAACCCTCCATGATCCCCTGCCCCTACGCTGAGGCAGGATATCGGAGGAGGAGATGTTAAGCTAACCAAACACCTGATGAGCAGTATTGCAGCCTCAGAGCCTCTTTGCCAGTGCCTGCAACAGCTTCTAAAAACTCCTGCCACCTCAAATTAACCTCTCTCTCTGGGTGCTGCACATCAGTGGGTAACCAGGGAAAGGACACTGGGAACCTGCTGGGGGCGGAGGTGACTTTTCTCTCCTGATGAAATCTGCCTCCCCGGGTTCTGAGCCTGTGACGTCCTTCTTTTAAAATCCCATTTTCCATTGGCACCGGGAGTCTCCAAGTTGGGTTTGGTGCGGAGGATCACGTGGCCCGTTAAACACCACGGCAGAGAGATTTGGGAGCTGGTGTTCCCGGGGTTGAAGCTGAATGTCAGGCAGTGCCCGCAGGGACCAAAGCGGAGGGTAATTATCACCTCTCCTCCACAACGAGATTGCAGGAGTCAGAGAGCAATTGATTTCTCTTCCCACTACAGATATTTCACTGTTTAATTGGTAGTGACACAGATGGCTGGCTCTCACCAGGGTGCCACAGACCAAGCCTCCTGAAAGGGGGGGGAGGGGCCTCGGGAATTGTGGTCCCTTCACATCACATCCTCCACTAGGTGGGGGTGGGTTGCCATGAGGGCTTCCAGCTCCCTGCTTGCTTTTGCAATTACCGAAAGGAAAGCAAGAGTGTGAATCCAGAAGCACCTTAGAGCCAGTCAAGCGCTCCCCAGTGATACATTGAGGGCTGCCTCTGAGCTGGACACTGTGCACAGCTTGGAAATGAGCAACGGCCTCCGGCCTCAGATGGCACTTGGGACGTAAGGTATCAGAAGCCCTGCAAGATGGGGGGAAGTGTGTTCTGATGCAGCAGAGCCTGAAGCGTCCAGTTCAAACCCTCCATGATCCAGCCCAACCCTGTTATACTCACCACTCTGAACTGCTCTGGGCCAACTGGTGTGTGTGTGTGTGTGTGTGTGTGTGTGTGTGTGTGTGTGTGTGTGTGTGTGTTTTGGACCTCCAGTACAGAGCTGCCATCATCAATCCACAGAAAATCCCTTCCTGTTTTTACTTTCTCCCTCATTCCTCCCCCCTGCACTGATAGCCACTCTAATGTGCTCAGAATACGTCCCTGCACATGTCTGTATCCTTGAAAAACATATGCAGCGTTGGGGAGCCTGGGTGGCTCAGTTGGTTAACCGTCCGACTTCGGCTTGGGTCGTGATCTCGCAGTTCGTGAGTTCAAGCCCTGCATCGGGCTCTGTGCTGACAGTTCAGAGCCTGGAGCCCGCTTCACATTCTGTGTCTCCTCCTCCTCTCTCTGCCCCTCCCATGCTCAGGCTCTGTCTCTCTCTGTCTCTCAATAATAAAGTTTATATATATATATATTTATAAAACATATGCAGTGTTATTTTATGTAGTGTACTTTTATTTATATAGTTGGTATTAGGCTGTAGATCTCATCCTCTGACATCTTAAATCAAATTATCCATTTCCAAAAGAACTATCCAGATTCTGCACTGGAACTAGTATGTTGCCTCTGTTGGCTACCTAGTACTCCGCGATGTACATTCCTCACATTTTCCTTACCCATTCTTCTGGAGATGGACAACAAAGCTGTGGCCAACTCCTTGCTATCCCAAAGAAAGCTGCAGTGAATATCTTTGTTCCTGCCCCTTTATAGAGTGTTGCACAGATCCAAGAGATCCAAGAGTGGCATTGCTGACTCGAGTTATGCACCACTTAAATTTTCCTTAAATCCACCAAGCTCTGCCCACTGCTCTAGGGAAT
The DNA here is from genome assembly GCF_014898765.1 of Herpailurus yagouaroundi. Classification (NCBI taxonomy): domain Eukaryota; kingdom Metazoa; phylum Chordata; class Mammalia; order Carnivora; family Felidae; genus Herpailurus; species Herpailurus yagouaroundi. The sequence continues at coordinate 8,841,528 of NW_024412413.1, read as the reverse complement.
AGCTGCACCCGGGTCCCCTCCCACCAGCAGTGCATGAAGCTTCCCCTTTCCTCACATACCAACATTTAGGATTATCCAGATTTCTCATTTTTAGTTAATCTTATAGTTGTAAAGCAGTATCTCTCTCTCCCTCTCTCATCTCTTTGCTTTAATTTGATTTTTTCTCTGATTACTAATGAGGTCTGTTTCTCTTTATATACTTATTAGCCATTCAAGTATCTCCTCTAGGAATTGCCTGTTCCTACCCTTTGCCCATTTTTCTAATTAGTTCCTTGTCTTTTTCTTGCTGATTTGCAGGGATCCCTTGTAGAGTATTAATTCCTTTTGATCGTAAACATTGCAGTATCTTTTCCCTGTCACCAGCCAGTTACCTTTGTCTACAGCATTCTCCTAGGAACAGAAAATCCTAATTTGTCAAATACAGTATTTTTTAAATTTCATTTGCCTCTTGACTTGTGCTTTTAGATGCTTAAGAAGTACTCTTGGGGAGCCTGGCTGTCTCAGTCAGAAGAGCATGCGACTCTTGATCTTGGGGTTGTGAATTTGAGCCCCATGTTGGGTGTAGAGATTACTTAAATAAATAAAACTTAAAAAGAAATACTCTTACCTATCTTATCAATTCCTTTATTGGTTTTATCTTTCCCATTTAGGTATTTAGCATAGCTGAAATTCACCTTTATATATAGCGTAAGGCAGGGATACATTTTTTCTCTCCATAGTAAGCCAATTTCCCAATAACATCTGCGTAGCAACATCCTTTCTCGACACTGAATTGTGATTCCACCTCTATCAGACTTAAAGTTTTGTATGTTTATAACACATAATTGTTTCTGGTCTCTCAGTTCTGTTCCATTAGTTTGTTTTCTAGTTCCTTCCTGCCTCAGCACCTCAATGCTTATTACTATGGCTCAGTAGTATGTCTTACTATCTGGTAGTAGAAGTGTCCCTTCTAGATTTTCTTTTCCAAATTGACCTCGCTATTGTAGATCTTTAGCCTTCCCTGCATCGTAGAAGTATTTGAGTTCTTCAAAAATACTTACTGGACTTTCACTGGAATTGCGTTGGATTTTATTAATATGGGGAGAATTAGATTTTTCAAACATTGAATCATATTATCCATGAACACAATTTTATCTCTTCATTTATTCACATTCTTAAATATCCTTGAATAGAATTTTCTAAATTTCTTTTCTAAATTTCTTTTTTTAATGTTTATTTGTTTTTGAGAGAGAGAGTGAGTGGGGAAGGGAGAGGGACAGAGAGAGAGGGAGAGAGAGGATCCGAAGCAGGCTCTGCACTCACAGCAGTGAGCTTGATGCGGCGCTCAAACTCACAAACCTGAGATCATCATGACCTGAGCCGAAGTCAGATGCTTAACTGACCGACCACATGCCCTAAACTGCACTTTTGGTCTTATTTTCCCCTCCCCTCTCCTTTTTTTTAGTTGAATGACACTGTAGCAGAAGAATGCTATTGGTCTTTGTAAGTTTTTCTTATATCTGGAAATCTTGTTAAATTCTCCTGTTAATTCTAATAGTGTTCCTCTGCATTTTACTGGGTTTTCTGTAAAAATATCATCTCCACATGCTGGTAGTTTTGTCTCTTCTAATCCTTCTATCTCTTCTTCCTCTCTTCCTCTCCTTCCTTCCTTCCTTCCTTCCTACCTTCCTTCCTTCCTTCCTTCCTTCCTTCCTTCCTTCTGTCCTTCCTTCCATCATATTGCATTAGTCAGCACCTCCAATACTTTTTTCTCCACAGCAGTGGTGACAGTATTGTTGATGTTCTTGAGACTTAAAGGGAATGTATCTAAAGTTTTTCTGTTCAGCATGTCTCATGTGGCTTTTTTGTAGATAGCCTCTATCAAGTGAAGGAAGGTCCCTTCTTCTATGCTTGGTTTTTTTGAGAATTTTATTCACAAGCAGGGATCTCATGTTATCAAATACTTTTTAAAAAACTATTTAAAAAACTGTTAATATGTGATTTCCCCTCCTTGACCCCATGAATGTTATAAATTAAAACAACAGATTATCTGATGTTGAATCCTCCTTACATTTCTAGGATAAAGCTTACTGGATTGTGCTGTATTATGTTTAATTTGCTTTTAACGAATTAACCATGTCACCTTCATTTTCAGATTCATCAAAGTATAAATAGTCCTGATATTCTTTTTACCATTTTTTACTATTTCTTAAATAGTACGATTTCTTAAAAAGTAAATATTGGTATAGTTATTTCTCTTTCTTCACTCCGATTTTATTTGCATTTCCTGTTTTTGTCAGTCTTGTCAGAAGTTTGTCTCTCTTATTTGGTCTTTTTAAAGAACCAGCTTTTGATGTGATGTCTCTAAAACATTTTACAGCTGTCCCATCTCTGTAAAGCCTGTATGATGCAGTGAAGGGAAGACTCTGGAGTCAGAGACTTGAGTTCAAATCCCTGTTCTGCTACGTGCTAACTGTATGACCTTTGGCACATTATTTAGCCCCTTTGCATTTTCTTCCTCATCTGTAAAATGAGAACAGTCCTCCTCATTGTGAGGATCAATTTAGAAAATTTACTTAAAGAGAGGCGACTAAGTGGCTCAGTTGGTTAAGCGTCCAACTTTGGTTCAGGGCATGATCTCACGGTCCATGGGTTCGAGCCCCACGTCGGGCTCTGTGCTTGCTGACAGCTGACAGCCTGGAGCCTGCTTTGGATTCTGTGTTTCCCTCTCTCCCTGCCCCTCCCCCACTTATACTCTGTCTCTCAAAAGTAAGGAAACATTAAAGAAAAAAAATTTTTTTTAATTTACCTAGGGGCGCCTGGGTGGCTCAGTCAGTTGGACATCCAACTTCAACTTCAGCTCAGGTCATGATCTCCCCGTTTGTGAGTTCGAGCCCGGCGTCGAGCTTGGTGCTAACAGCTCAGAGCCTGGAGCCTGCTTCAGATTCTGTGTCTCCCTCTCTCTCTGCCCCTCCCCTGTTTTTGTGCTCTGTCTCTGTCTCTCAAAAATGAATAAATGTAAAAAAAACAATTAAATTTACCTGAAGCATCTGGAACTGTGCACAGCATATTGAAAGTGTTCAGTGATGTTAGTCTCTGTCTTCAGTGCCTTTGTTTATGCTGTGTTTTTTGCCTGAAATGCCCACTTTGTAGGCTTCTGCTGGCCCACATGGAAGTCTTGTGCAGATTAGGAAAAGGCGTCCCTTCCTCAGCAGGCACATCTTCCACTCACTCTGTCAGCCCAGAGCCCATGTGCAGTGCACAACCTGAGTACCCATGCACGGCAGCTCTGCCCACTTGCCTGCTTGGTTTTCCTCCCGGTTCATTTCTCATTGTTCCCGAGGCTGCCCATTCTTCAGGTTTCAGCCTCCTTGATGAAGCCTTTCTTCTCCCTTGGCTAGAAGTAATCATGCAATCTCTTTCCTTGCCTGCCTCCCTCCGCCCCTCCTTCTCCCCTGCCCCCACCAACTTTGAACTCACATCACATGTCATTTGTACATCTCTTAAGGCATTTATCTCATTTCGCCTCATGTTTGTTATTTTGTGCAAACGTCTTATCATTCGAGGGGATTAACCCCTTGAAGTTAGGGATTATAATTTGTCTTTAGATCCTCCCTCTGCCTGTGAAGCTCAGTAAATGTTAACTGACATGGATGATTGAGTATGAAATGTAGGAGCTGAGAATAGTCTTAAATAATATTGTGTGAATGGTGTGATGGGGATGGGGGGATGGTCTCTAGAGGCAGAGGTAATGGTAGAGTGCATGTGTGAAGGTGGTGGGATGAAAGGTACTACTCATTGAGCTTACCATGGGCCAGTACTGTGCTAAGTGCTCTCATGGTTCATCTCCCTAAGCCCTCACAACAAGCCTTAGAGGCAGGTGCTAGTATTAGCTGGGGCACTGATGAGTCAGTGGCGGAGCTGGTACACTAGGCCTGTTCTGTGTGACTTCAGAGTTGGGGCTTTCAATTATGACTGACAGACTCCCTCAACCATACAGTGATTACCATTTATTTAGGACTTCCTACATACCAGGCACTGTGTTTGATGCTTTATGGATGTCATCTCTAATCTCCATGTCAGATGCGTAAAGTACAGGGTACAGGGTATCCCCACTTTGCAGATGAGGAAACAGAGGCTCACCAAGGTTAAGTGACTTGCCTCAGGTCACAAATATAGGAAGTTGTTATAACCAGATCTCTTGACCCCAAAGTATGCCCTTTCCCCTGCTTCACACACACAGTGCTTGGGGCCAGCAAGAAAACCCCGCAGCTGGTGAGGAGAAAGGTTTACATAGGAAAATGGAGGAAGCTAAGGTTAGAAAGGGAGTTCTGCCTCGGGCCACAGAAGGCCTCACTTTCCAGGACAAGCTTTTAGAAACCAAGAGTCCTGGGCTGTGACCTTGACTCAAGGGTCATGTCGCATGACCTGGCCACTTGGAGGCCAGGGGAGGTTGAGCTACCTGGAGCCCTGCCTGGATCTGCACCAAGGGGAACATAGAACTTCGCACAGCTATAGGGAGATCAAAACAAACCAGGCCTGCAAGGAGGTGGGTGTGAAAAGATCTACAGTCCATCCCGTGCCTCTCAGTGACCTCGTCTTCTTCCGCCTGCTTGTTTCCCTAGGTCACTAGGACCATCTCTCCTCAGCCTCCTAGATTGCCCTGATCTGGCTTCAGAAAAGCTGCCGGAGAATGCCCAGGGTGGGATGGTGGAGATTTGTCCAAGGAGAAGTACAAGTAGCACAGCCTGGACCCCCGGGCATTTCTCAGAGCAGAGAGCCCATCTCCGGGCTCTGACGTGCTCAGAGATGGGTAGGGACGTGGAGAACCCAGGAGAGGTGCAGATGGGGTATTTGACTCTTGGCCACCAGTTACCCAGGCCCCGCTGGTCCTCTCTGGGCCACACTGTATCCCTGTAGTTGTGGAGTCACCACGTGCCTCACCAGTGCCCTTCCACATCCAGGTCATTGCTGTGGTCATGGACCTCTTCACTGATGGTGATATCTTCCAAGACATCGTGGATGCGGCGTCTAAGCGTCGGGTCCCGGTGTATATCATCCTGGATGAAGCAGGCGTAAAGTTTTTCCTGGAGATGTGTCAGGGCCTGGAGCTTGCTGACTACCGTATTCGGGTAAGTTGTACCACGGGGGTAAGGGTGAAGGGTGGGGAGGAAGGGCAGGAGGTGAGATAGAGACTGCCTCTCTCTCTTCCTCTGCTTCCTCCCCAGTTCAGGGACACAGATGAACATCAAGACCTCAACCCCTTTCTTTCTGTCTAAAGCCTTGCCCTGTGAATTGATAACCCTTAATTATATGCCCAGCTTAAATTTTATCTCAAGACGGTTGAGGCTAAAGAGGCAGCTCTGGCCCAGTCCTGGGGAGCTCACGCTGCAGAGTCACTGTCAGGGTCAAAGCTAGGACTGTGATTCTTTTCTGGGGAGCTTTTGGAACAGGAAGGAACTACTCTGGGCTCATCTATATTCAAAGCAAGATTTGCTAATTTCCTCCTGCTCTTCAAATGGGGTTCCAGTTCTAAGGCTGTAGAAAGTAGAGTCTAGTATAGACAGGAGTCAATAGGCAGGGTTCCATGAACAAGAGGGTTCTTTCTCTGCCGACACAAAACCTCAGAGGTCCCCAGCCTGAATGACAGTGCCTTTTTCTTCTCAACAGAACATCCGTGTCCGCTCTGTGACAGGTGTTGGCTTCTACATGCCCATGGGGAAGGTCAAGGGGACCCTGTCATCAAAGTTCCTAATGGTAGATGGTGAAAAAGTAGCCACTGGATCTTACAGGTGAGTTGGGCCAAGACAGAGAATGGTCCAGGAGGTCTTTTTTTGTGGAAATATACAATGTGGAAGGCTGGGCTGGAGTCTCCATAGTCATGGGTTTAAGACATATTGTCTGATCTAATGACAAGAGCCTCCTGGCCAGTCCCTTCCTTCAAAATTTCTGGATACTGGATTATTCCAAAAAGAGGGTCAACTCTTACTGGGCATCAAGAACGGTCTGCCTTTCATGGTCCACAGCAACAGGTTGCATTTTGAAGCTAGTTGTTGGGACAAGTAGGAAGCAGAATGGACCAGATCTGGGAAAGAAATGTGAGGGTATGGTCTCTTTTGCCCAGGCCCGTGGTACCAGCAGGATGGGTAAACGTTGCAGTCTTCATTCTGCCAGGAAGCTCCATAGCCACCAACGGAGATCAGAAGTGACACTGTGAACAGGACAAAGAAGCCCACTTGGGCACAGCCCTGAAGGCCAAGCCTTTGCAGGTGCTTCCCACGTAAAGGGAATCGTACTGGGGAAAGTAAGGGTTGAAGCCAAGTAGCCAAATTCTGCCATCAGGAAGTATGCCAGGGTCCATTTGGTCAAGAATGGCAAAAAAAAAAAAAAAAAAAAATCACAGCCTTTGTGCCCAGTGGTAGTTGTTTGAATTTTATTGAGGAAAACGATGAGGCTCTGGTTGCTGGATTTGGTCGCAAAGGTCATGCTGTCGGTGACCTTCCTGGTGTTCACTTTAAGGTCGTCAAAGTAGCCACTGTCTCTCTTTTGGCCTTTACACAAAGGCAAGTAGGAAAGACCAAGATCGTAAGTCCTGCTAGTGAAAACATGACAATAATAAATTTTCCCAGGGGGTACCTGGGTGGCTCAGTTGGTTGAGCGTCTGACTATGGCTCAGGTCATGATCTCACCACTCGTGAGTTCAAGCCCCACATCAGGCTCTGTGCTGACAGCTCAGAGCCTGGAGCCTTCTTCTGATTCTGTGTCTCCCTCTTTCTCTGCCCCTCCCCTGCTCATGCTCTCTCTCTCTCTCTCTCAAAAATACATAAACATTAAAAAAATGTTTTTTTACTTTTCACATGCCAAAAAAAAAAAAAAAAAGGTAAGGGTATGGTGTGGAGGCAATGTCTCCCAAATTCTGATTCAGAAATAAATTACCAGGAACACGAGAGACTATATCTCAGCAGTCTTTGCCCTCCAAGTGTACTAAAATCTGGGTGAGGAAAGAGACCTGGGCACAGGAAACAATCAACAAATGTCATAAGTCCTCTTACATGGTTAAAGTGTAGTGGTTTGCAGACATTAAGTGCTCTAAAAACCTAGAGAGGAGCCAATCATGGGATTATTGGAATGATATTAAAAATAGCAGCAGCTCCATTATCACTTATTAAAATGTGTGTGCCAGGGACGGAACTAAATGTTGTCTACATGGTATCACACCTGAGCCTCACAGTACCTTTGTGACTGTATGTCCTATGAGCCCCACGTTACAAGGCATACAAGGGTAGAAACCAGGTTGGTGGGAATGCAAACTGGTGTAGCCACCCTGGAAAACAGTATGGAGACTCCTCAAAAAAGTTATAGAACTACCCTATGACCCAGCAATTGCACTATTAGGTATTTATCCAAGGGATACAGGTGTGTGGTTTCAAAGGGGCAGGTGCACCCCAATGTTTATAGCAGCCCTATCAACAATAGCCATGTATGGAAAGAGCCCAAATGTCCATCGACAGATGAGTAGATAAAGAAGATGTGGTGTGTATATATACAATGGAATATTACTCAGCAATCAAAAAGAATGAAATCTTGCCATTTGCAACTATGTAGATGGAACTAGAGGGTATTATGCTAAGCAAAATTAGTGAGAAAAAGACAAATATACGACTTCACTCATATGTGGAATTTAAGATACAAAACAGATAAACATAAGGGAAGGGAAGCAAAAAGAATATAAAAACAGGGAGGGGGATAAAACATAAGAGACTCTTAAATATAGAGAAAAAACTGAGGGTTGCTGGAGGGTTGTATGCGGGGGGAATGGGCTAAATGGGTAAGGGGCATTAAGGACACTTGTTGGGATGAGTACTGGGTGTTATACGTAGGGGGTGAATCACAGAAATCTCCTGAAATCATTATTGCACTATATGCTAACTAACTTGGATATAAACTTTAAAATATAAATAAATAGATAGGTAATTAAATAATTAAATGGTTAAATAAATAATATGTATCTAGGGGCGCCTGGGTGGCGCAGTCGGTTAAGCGTCCGACTTCAGCCAGGTCACGATCTCGCGGTCCGTGAGTTCGAGCCCCGCGTCGGGCTCTGGGCTGATGGCTCAGAGCCTGGAGCCTGTTTCCGATTCTGTGTCTCCCTCTCTCTCTGCCCCTCCCCCGTTCATGCTCTGTCTCTCTCTGTCCCAAAAATAAATAAACGTTGAAAAAAAAATTTTTTTTTAAATAAAAAAATAATAATATGTATCTAGGAAAAAAAAAAAAAAAGAAACCAGGTTGGAATCCAGGCCTGACTTCCCATGCCCTTGCCTGCTTTCTGCATTTGAGGCCAAGACCTGGAAAAGAGGGAGGAAGGATGTGGGTCGGTAGAGGGAGAGCACCCCAGCGAGAAGGCCAGGAGCTGTCTCCCACCGGCCAGCAAGGCATCTGGCCTCAACGGTAGATCAGGTTGGGGCAGGGGCAGTCGGGTGTTGAGAGGGACTGCCAAGGGACTGCTGGCAGGGTGAGGCCACGGGCTGGGCCTACATGTCGTGTTTTTCTGTCCCCACGTTCCCAGGTTCACCTGGAGCTCCTCCTACGTGGACAGGAACCTTCTCCTCCTCCTGACGGGGCAGAACGTGGAGCCCTTTGACTTGGAGTTCCGGGAGCTGTATGCCATCTCTGAGGAGGTGAACTTGTACCAGGAGCTGAGCCTGGCGGGAGGTGCCGGGAGGCTCAGCCCCAACTACTCCTCCACCGTGGCTCGCAAGCTGATCAACCCCAAGTACGCCCTGGTGGTAGGCAGCCGCCATCCGCCGGGCGAGATGATGCGCTGGGCCGCCCGGCAGCAGCAGGATGCGGGGGGCGACCCCGAGGGGCAGGAGGAGGGCAGCAGAGGCGGCGAGGCGGCCCGGCGCCTGGAGAACTTCCTGAGTGACCTGGTCACGCTGGAGCAGGTGCTGCCCCCCGTGGAGCCCGTTCCCTCTGGAGAGCTGATTCGGAAGGACGGCAGGGCGATCTCCCACCTGCACATGGACCTGAAGCCCAAACCCCGTGAGGCGCTTGTCCGAAACGGCAAGGGAGAAGCCGCCAACGGGGAGGCCACTCCAGCCAAGGAGGGCAAGCGCTTTAGCCACAGGTTCTTCAGTCGCCGGGCCAAGAGGCCCACGGCACCCAATGGCACAGCCAGCTCCCTCTCCACCGAGACCTTTGCGGAAGTGGAGTTTGTGCCGGGGAAGAAGTCCAACGAGGGCTCCAGCGCTGACATCTCAGGTGAGCCCTCTGCCCTCTGCCCTCTGCCCTGTGCCCGGTGCTCCCCGGGCCTCCGGGCCTCGTCCGGGAGCGGCGCCTCCCATCTGCGGAAAGGCAGCTTGCTGTATGCAGAGAGCGGGAGCTCTGAGGCCAAGACGGTCCTCAGTTCCCACCCGACCCTGGCCTTTCTCTGCCTTGTGATGGCGAGCCTACCACCACGGGCCTGGGGTCACGTCCTCTTGTCTAAAAGCCGGGAGGGCACCTGCCTCGCTCAGCCGTTCTGAGGACAAAGTGCTCAGAGCAGTGCCGCACGTGGAGTAGTCTGAGAGCCGGCGTTTCTAGTACTGGAGGCTCGGCAACTTTCTCCTCTGTCAGGGAAGAAGCAGGCACAACGCAGCTGAGTGGCCTGACCCACGCCTGACCTCTGCCTCTGAGTCTAGGACTCGTTCTCGAAAATGTGTTCCTTGCCAGATCACCTGTCCTCGCGATCCAACCTGGGCAGACACACCCCGCCCTCCCTGTGCCCCACCAATGCTCTGACCCACTTTCCTCCTTTCTGTTTTAAACAGTTCGACTTGGTTCTTCCCTGTGCTTATTTGATTAGTGGTGTTTGCCATGCTGCTTACATTTGGGAGAGATCGTTCCTGCTGGCGGTGTCTCTCTGGGACCCCCTAGAGGTCTGGGCCTTCATCTTTCTCCACAGCAGTCTCTGGTATGGCCTTTCCAGAGGCTGCTGGTGACAGCCGGGACCGCTGCTGGTACCTTTTCTCATGGGAGCGTCTTTGAGTCGAAGGGGGCTCCATGTTGGGATTTCTCCTGTGGCCGGGATTTCTCACTGCAGCAGTGAGCCTGGCCTCCCACCTGGCCAGGTAGCTGATGGTGGGACCTTGCCCTGGGCGGCCCGAGTGCTTCCAGGACTCCTGTGCCCCCCACACCCCCAGCTTTGACCTGTTCGTGGCTTCAGCGTAAGAATCACAGCTATCTTCCCCTCTGCTGATTCCCCCGCCCTGCTACAGAAACTGACACTCAGTCTGTGGTTCTTAAAGTTAAGACAGGCCCGGGAGTCTCTACAAATTTGGGGCACAGCAGGAACGCCAGTGCCATACTTCCACTTGGCTGGGAAGCATTTATGGGGCACCTGCATGTGCCAGGCCCTTCGCTAGATGCTTTCTCTCTCACTTGGCCCTCACAACAACCACAGAGGGGGCTGGCGGAAGCTCGGACAGGTGAATTAGGTGGTCCCAGGGCACAGTAAGTGGTAGTGGGGCCAGGACTCAAACCCAGGCCAGGGCCCGTGTCCTGTCAGGGAGGGGTGGCTGCCCCCCCACACCCATCCCATTCCCTCCTGGGCTCCCCGGCGCCCCCAACACCAGATGCTTTGCTGCCTTGCACCTCTTGTTTAGAGGGAGGGTTGCCATGGTGAACACCTGGCAGGGAAGGGAGAAGGAGGGGCAAGCCCAGCCACAAAAGGGCCATTTCCCAAGTCCTAACTGGAGGTGAAGCTGGAAGTGAAGCTGAAGCTTCCTCTCCCTTCAGCCCCTCACCCTGAGGTGCTGTTTCCATAGAAACGCAAGGCCCGTTGCCTTGTCCCTCCCTGCTGCCTTTCCTAAGTCTCAGCAGCCAGTTCCCCTGCTTGGAGACTTGGACGGTCACTGCTGCTGCCCTCTGAGTGTTTGCACGTGGTGCCCGGGAGCCAGCCGAGCACGTGCAAGTGCACCCTGGGGAAGCTCCTCTCCTGGGTGCCCGACACACGGCACGTGGTCAGGAAGGCCCCAGGGATGCCTGGAGGATCACACTGGTCCTTCTCTATCCTTCGGAAGAAATACGGACTGGCCTCACGCAGCCCAGCCTCTGCCCACCTGGCTGAGTATCCAGTTCCCAAGGGCCTGAAATTCAGGTTGCTAATGAGACCTTTCCTGTCCCTGCTGCTTGCTTCCCTCAAAGGCAGAGGCGAGAAGCCGGACTCCTCTCCCCAAAGGCCCTTTTATTGGCCTCCAGCCTCCCAAATGTTCAGCTGCATCTGGACTGTCCTAGTGCCTCATCTCAGGCAGAAGCTAAGTCACTAGGACTCTGTGTGCCGGAGGGTGGTGTTCCTGACATCATGGGGCCCCCAAGGCTGGGACTAGTAATTTCAGTACTCTCGGAACGTCACCTGGGAAGGAATCACTTTAGCTTAGGGCCCTCATCTAAGGAAAGGATCCTTTTCCTACAGTGAACATGCAGAACATCATCAGAATAGATATCAATGTGGGATCTCAGCTCCCAGTACTTTGCTCCCCATACCCTGGACATATCCTTTCCCCTCCCTGGGGCGGTTTCCTGTTCGAGAAGAGGAGGAGTTAAGCCAGGGAGGGTTTCTGAGGTCCCTTTGAGCTCCTGATTCTGACTGTCTGCTCTCTCCCTGCCAACCTCTTGTCAAGGGAGAGCCTGAGCTGATGGACAGGGTGGGTGGAAGAGAAAAATAGAAAGCTAAGTGCTGGCAGCCTGTAAAATTGCTTGGTAAGAAGTATATAGTTGTCAAACAGCATGCAAATGTTTGCAAGCCCAAGTGTGGCCCTTGGGAGAACCTTTGGAAATTCCTTCCTTTAGGTCTGGGGATCCAGGTGGGGGGGTACATGGGGTTGCAGCCCCCACCCCCTTGCCTCGTGGTGAAAAGGCTCATTGCGCCCTCTACTGGTGGAAGCTAAACTCCTTTTCCTTCTGGTTTTTCTCTCAGCTGAGACCTTGTTTCTGTGCTGGATGCGCTTAGCACCTTTTCCCAAGCCTGCCACCAGTGTCCATCCAGGAGCTTGGGACAGGCCCTCTGGGCAGAGATCCCAATCTCAGGGAGCAGCATTCACTGGAGAGCCTTATTAAAACCCAGTGAGGAGGGGTACCTGGGTGGCTCAGTCGGTTGAGAATCCAACTTCGGCTCAGGTCATGATTTCATGGTTCACAAGTTCGAGCCCCACTTCAGGCTCTGTGCTGACAGCTCAGCACACCTGGAGCCTTCTTCAGATTCTGTGTCTCCCTCTCTGTGTGTCCCTCCCCCACTAATACTCTGTCTGTCTCTCAAAAACAACAACAACGACAACATAGGAGTCTCTACCACTGGCCTGGGCTCAGGAATCTGCATTTTAAACAAGTGTCCTGGGTCCATGTGGGGAGTCCCCAGAGCAGCAGATTATGATGACACTTGGACAAAGCCCTGCTCTCACGAGGCTACCAGCCTAGGAGAAGAAGTTCCAGGTGATGTCCTGGGGCCACTCCCAGCCCCTCCAGGAAGATCATTGGGAAATGGCCAACACTCTTGACCATGGTTAAGGGAAGAAAGGCACAGACGTTCCCTGAGCAGATGCTGGGTGGATACATGCTAAGTGCCTTCACACAGAATTCACAACCATCCTGCCTGATGACATCGTTTCACAGACAGGAGGTGCAGAGAGGCAAGCCTCTATGTCCATGGTCATGCAGTGAGAAAGGGCATTGTGATCTCTTGCCTCCCAGGGCCTTGCACAAAGCATCCTGGTTATCTCTGGAAAGTTAGGGTTAGTGCCATTTCCCTACATCTTTAAAGATGTTTTGGAAGGGGCCAGAGGCTTCTTACACAATGGATTGTCCCCCTGGTATCCCACCAGTGGAGAGGAAGAAGAGAGTGGCCATTTACAGCCCAGAGTGCCTCTAGGTCACCAACTTCCAAAGTCCTCTTGCCCATGCTTTTCCCATAGTTCTCTGAGGTGACTGCAGCAACAGTTGCATTTCTAGAACTCTCCTCGATTCCCGTGATTCATGCATGGGGGAGCCACCATAGCTGGCAATGTGGTCTGGTTCCTAGTGCTGTGGCTGCTGGGCTCCTGGATTTGGGACTTCAGGCTCTTCTGTGTCACCCCCAGGAGCTGGAGGTCTCAGATATCTCTCTGGGAAATCTGGGCCCCTGTCCAAGATAGAAGGGTGGGAAAGTGCTTCTGGGGTTCCGAGCTCCATAAGGGGCCCGTGGGCCTCCAGTTCCAGGATAAGTCTACTCAAGAGCTGTCTTATGAAGAGAGAGTTTCAGAATTCAGTGTCACTCTTCAGGCACATGGGTCATGCCCCAGCTGTTGCTGAAGGTCTGATTTGATAAACCCAAGCTTGGTTACCAGCCAGGGCCCCAACCACACAGCAAGGTGAGGGGAGCCAGGTGAGCATCCTTCGAGGAACTGATCCTGCTCAGTTCTGGAAAAGAGGCAAGCATCCTTATTCTCATCGGCATATGCCATAATCCCTATGCCCCTCTGGGTTCTCTTGGGCCTAGCCAGGGCTTTCATCACCATCTAGGTGAGTGAGGGCATGTACCTCACCCGGTCAGTATCTATTGATGCCGCTATTATTGTTAGTATTGGTCTGAACCTTTAAGTAGCTTGCCGCTGCCTGGTCATACGTTTTACTCAACAAGTACATATCTACGCAATGTCTGCTGTGTGCCAAGCACTGCTCTAAGTTCCTGGTACAACAGTGAACAAAACAAGCAAAGTCCCTGCCCTTACGGAGTGAATACCGTACTAGAAAGAGAGGGGCAGAGGAGGGCAATGACCCTTTCATAAAGGGTCATTGGGAAGGCCTCTCGGACAAAGGGACAAAGGGGTATTTGAACAGAGACTTGAATGAAGGGAGGGAGACAGCTGTGTGGACATCCAGAAGACGAATCTTCCAGAAAAGGGGAATATGAAGTCCTGAAACCCATAGGGAGGTAGAGCCCACGGGTCCTTGGCTGGTGCCCCAGGTGCCTCCTCCTCCCCCACACCTACTTTCAGTCTTACTACAATGTTATCTCCCTTTGAAGTTTGACCTTCCCTTTGGGCTGCCCATGGCCATTCATGTTTTCTTCCCTATGAAGCTGAGCAGGTCTGATTCTCCCCAGTGTCGCCGAACACCTGCACGTGGTGGGCTCTTAGTCAATGGGCACTGAAGGAATGACACTGAAGGAATGACGGAACACGGAGAATTCGCCCTCAAAGCAATTTCTCTGTCCGAGGCAGGCGAATGAATCCTGTGTCCAAAGAACCTCTGCAGGCATCTGTCAGCTTTCTGGAACGAGTGGGAAGCACACCCAGGCAAACTTGGGCTGTCGCCCCTGCCTCTCCCGGCTTCTCTGAGCAGGAGGGCAGGAGCGGGGGCAGAGCTCAGTCTTAGGAAGCAGGCTCCTCTAAGCCACACTCCTGCCCCTGCTTCCTGATGCAGGGATCGATCCACTTACCTGCCTCTAAAATGCTGCCGCCTCAGGGGAGGAACTCAGCATCTGCTCAGTAGGCCAAGCACATAAAACAAGCCACTGCGGAGAGGAAGCCGGGATGGCTGTGTCCATTGCCGCAGCAAGGGGACTGCGGGACAGCAGCAGTAATCACTTGGGCAGAGCTGCATCAGACGCGACCCGGCTCAGAAGATGACCCATGCTCCTTGGCCCTTGGAGCCCTCAGGGAGGGGGCGGCACAGTTGTCCTGCTCCCCTCCCTCCTCCTCTAAGCCTTAAACGCCTCAGGCTTGGTCTCCAAGGAGGCCAGGCAGGACCCGTAGCAAGTCCTGAGGAGTGAGTCCAGTCCACACAGACCAGGTGGTGGTTAGCCTGGGAGCGGGTGGGTGGGGGGAGGGTTGGCTGCAGTTGAACCTGTTCAGTGTCTCCCTTGCTAATGGCCCAGAGAGGAGGCAGCCGCCACCTTAATTAAATTCACAGCTGGAGTGATCTGGGAAGGTGGTGTGAACGCAGGGGAGGTGACCCTTGCAGTGTAGAGAGGGACCGGCAGGAAATAACTCAGCAGCTCCCACCTGGGAGGAAGACAGCCAGCGCCCCTGAGGACAGAGGCCACCTGGGAGGCCAGGGCTGCCTCCCAGCTCCCTGCTTCCCCCGCAGCTCCCACAGCAGAAATCCAGCCAAAGGAGCCCCAGGCCTCTGCTTGGGATTGTAAAGAAAGCAAAAATGGCTGGAAGGGGGCTGGGAGAAACGGGCTTCTCTGGCCAGGCGAAAAACAGCATTCTCTCCCCCTTTCCCCTCGGTGAAGTGCGCTCCCTTATCCTCTGTTCTCAAAACCACCCCTCTGAGCCTGTGGTCTGTGCCACGGTACCTGGCTCTCAGTCAGCCTGCTGACCCTGGTGGCCCCTTCCCGGGACGCCTGCTCAGTGGCAGGAGCTGACGCTGGATGTGGAGGGCTGTGGCGGCTGCCGGCCCTGACTGACTCCGGGAGCTGGTGGCCCCCCGTCCCTCGCTGTAAGACAGGGCTAATGCTACCTTCTCCAAGTGCAGCCGCCCAGGCGGGATTACCCGAGAGAACGACTGGTTGTGCTTTGTAAACTGTGAGGCTGCATGCAGTATTAGCTTCTGGCAAACTGCCTCTTGGAGAGACTTTTAAGTCATTGACTATAGCTGTGGATTAGGGTTCTGGATCCTTCCCCCGCCCCCACCGCTGAGGTCAGGAGATGGCAGATCCCTTTGATATCCCAATCAGTGACAATCTAGCTGAGACGACCAGACCAGACCGGGAGAACCTTTCCTTTTGCTTTCCTGGGGGTGGGGGGGGCCCTACTGACTCCAGATCAGCAGCTTGGCAGGGAGAGAGTGACCCCAGCCCCTAAATTTGAGGCTTGAGCTGTGCACAGGAGAGGAGTGGGAGGCGAGTCTGCTGAGCGCTTCACTTAACGTCCTCCTTTGCCTGTGTCCCTTGTCTCTGCAGGCAAAACGAATCCCAGTCCTTCCAAGACCAGCAACTGCGTGATCTCCTGAGCCACACAGGCCAGCAGTGGGCAGGACCTGTGGATGCCCCAGCCCTGTCCTATGGAGAATACAGGTCAAACCCTGCGCCAGTTTGCACTTCGGACCCTTACTTGCTTCCTGCCCAACAGCCTCCATCCTGGCCTCAGGGACCCTCAATCCCAGATGTGAGAGTCGGCAGCACATCAAGACAATCGCATGCCACCGCCGTGAGACTGTCGCCGCCGGGCAGGGGTCACTCCTTCTTGTTTACATGAAGTGGAAGCTTGACTAGTGTCTGCTCTCCTTTATGCCAGGCCCCCTCCCTCCACTGGGCCAGCCTTGCCCTGCAGGTCCCCAGAGGGGTGAGCCCAATGCGATAGGGTCTCCAGGGCAGCCCCAGCCCCCTAACTTCTCCTTCCCCGGGCTTCCTGGTGCTTCTGGTCCCCCAAGAGGCTTGGTGGGATATGAGGGAAGAGGATGGGGCTCTGAGCCAGGGAGCCAGTCTTCCCCAAGTCTCTGAACTCAGGGTGCAAGGGGCAGCTAGGGCAGCCGGGGCACCGGCCGCTGTCACCTTCCCAGCCTGGTTCCTGCAAGGCTCCCGTACTAGACCCAGAGTGACATGAGGGGAAGGCCTCTCCTCAGCCAGTGCCAGGATCTGACTCTGCCATTCAGAGGGCTCTTGTACTGAAGTCTCCTTCCCCTCCCTCCCCACTGTCTTAGCAGTCTCCGCGCCAGTGGTCCAGACCTCCTTGGCTATTGCCTGCTGCAAGCACATACGGGGGTTCTTCTAGTGCCTTTAGCTGGGGCTGCTGCTTCCCTTTAATGTGCCTTGATTTGCAGCCCAGGGCAGGGAGAGAGAGCTTGGTTGGGAGTGGGAGGCTCAAGCAGTATGGGAGGTTGAGCCCTGCAGACAAGAGCATTTGTCCTTTCCCCCACCCCTGAGATAGCCCTCAGCCCCCTTCACCAGCCAGTGTGCCTGCTCTAGTTACATTCCAGCCAAAGACCGGCCTTCGTCTCCTGCCAAAGGACAGGCTGCATTCAGGAGCCTTAGCCTCCCCTCATTGCCACAACATTGGCCAGGGACAGCAGCCTAAAGTCGCACATTGCCCCCTCCCCACTTGTGTGACTGATGGGGTCCGAGGAGAGATTTCTGGAATGGACAACAGAGAAATCGCCAAACTTCAGGCTCTGAGAGCCGACTGCTGGGGGACCCTAGCCACAGTGGGGGCGGAGGGGCCCGCATCGCCCAGTGGAAGCGCCCCCAGGTGGCCTCTTTCAGCCTCTTCTGAACCAAACTCTTGTCTTTGTGTCTTTCCTTCTGCAAAAACCCTGGGGCACCAGCAGCACCTGGGGGAGGAGCCCAGATGCTGGCTTGAGGGAGGGCACTGGGGGCACTGAGGCAAAGCAGGAGGTGGGATGGCCCAGTGCAGTTGTTGGAGAACCTGGCCTCTTGTGGTAGGAGGGGAGGGAACAAGGAAAGGAAAGGTGAGCCTGGTTCCCAGGGGCTCCTCTCTATCTTGAGGCTAGTTTCTAGGGTGTTGGGTGGGGGGGCAGGGGATCCCCAACCCACCTCCTTGAGCTTCTATGAGGATTAAACACTTCCTGGGAAGTGCTGGCAATGTGGCACGTGCTTGTTCTGGAGGGGAAGGAAGGGAGAGAGGAAACCGGGGGAGTGGAGGGTGGTGGTAGGGGGACAAGATCGCCCTTGGTGGGGAGAGTAGACGGCCTCTGGGGACAAGGCAGGAGGCCCGGGGAAGGGACCAGCTCCTAAGGGCTCTTCCCAAGGGCTTCCTGTCTGTGCCCAGCCCCCCACAAGACAAGCTGGCCTACGGCACCCCTTCCCCTCTCCTGACCCAAAGTGGGCCCTGTTCTTTCCCAGGCCTGACATGTGGGAGGATCCACACTGGAAGCTCCCAGTCACTGCAGCCTCGAGCCCGGCCTGCCCTTTCTGCCTCAGTTTCCCCAGGTGCCAAGACGGGATCTTCTCACTTTCTTCATAGGCACGGAGGTGGGAGAGCATGAGGAAGCACCACCGTATAGTGGGCGGAGGGCTGGCGGCTGAGGCGGGACACCTGCCTCCACCACGGCCTGTCTCCTCCTCCCCTTCGGAGGTTTGGACAAGATGGCCTCTGAGCCCCTCCGGCTGTGAGGGCCTTGGAATGAGACAGCAGTCCAAAGATTGCTGGGGATCTTGAAGCACTAAAATGAGGCTACTGGTGTTCGCTCCTCTGCCCAGGCCCGGCCCACTCTCCGTTCTGCCTCTGGGCTTCTGGCTTTTAGTACATCTGCCGTCTGCTCCAGCAGTTGCACACACTTGGCGACGTATTCTCCCTCTCTCCTCACATCTCGAGGATACATCTGGCATTCTCAGATGGATGATAAGTTCAAGGGTGGATCATGCCCTTGGTACCCACGCTGCAGCATTCACAGGCCCGGTCTCGTGGGAGGGGCAGGGATGAAGCAGGACTCTCGGTATGGGGCCCTCCCACACACCCCCCCCACCACCACCACCAACTTGCCCACTCTGCGTCCAGTTTCCGTAGGCTGAATGCCAACAACTGACACAGCTCCTTGGGCACGCTGACCTCTGATGAGCAGAGGCAGCTGAGGGCCGAGACCCTGGGGTGGCTGCCACCTGGATCCTGCCACGTGGGAGCGGGGAGTACAGGACCCCTGCGCAGGGCTGAAGGCTCCCCCTTGAGAGTCGGCAAAACTTCCCAGTCTCCTGTGCCATGTGTCCCCTGGGGATGGTTAGTCCTATCCCTGGTCATTCAAGGGTGCTTTCAACACAGCCTCTCCTAACAACACTACCTCTGCCTGTGTAGAACTTAATAGAAGAGGCAAAAAAGGTGCCCTTGAAAGTGGAGAAAACAGTCCAGAGAGGGGAAGTGGGCCTTTTTTTTTTTCTATGATGATTTTCTTTTTAGTTTACTGAGCCCCTACTATATGCCAGTGACTGTGCCAGATGCTTCAGTCACCCGCAGGCTTCAAACTAAGAAGAGCTCAGGAAAGAGCCCTGTTGCAAAAACGTTTTCCTGGGCATTTGGGGCTTGAGCTTCCCAAAGTCGTGTGATGAGCAGCCCGGGCCTTAGTCCCATTTTTCAGATGAGGAGGTACATGGGATTGCCATGTCACCTAAAATGCAGATCTAGGCCTGCTCCTCTAGCTCGGGGCTTCTCACTTTCAACACTGGGGACACTTTAGAGCCACAAAATTCTCCATTGGGAGAATGACACATTGCAGGACGTTTACAGCACCCCTGGCTTCTACGTACTAAATGCCAGTAGCACCTCTCCTCATGAGACAACCAAGAATGTGTCCGGACGTTGCCAACTGTCCCCGGGAGGTGAAGTCACCCAGTTGAGAAAGACTGCTCTGTGTAGCCTTAATGCCCAACGGGCTGCTTCTCTGACGCGCTTTCGTGTGCATGCCCCTATAAAGCAGTTGCCTTTGTTTTCCAGAATGCCCTGGCCCAGAGAGGTGGGTTCATTTGCCAAAGATTTTCCTTTCTGTGACCGACATGTATCTTCTATCTTTGTTCCCGTTACCTTGCTTAGCTCCTCACTGCCTTGTGCTCCCTGGAACAGGTGTGTTTATGTGCGCACATCTGCCTCACTCCACAGAGCACCCCGTTAACGTTTCCTCCCAATCTGTTCCCCTCCCTTTAGCGTCAGACAAGTCCTACATGGAAAAGCACCATTGGACATTCCCGTGTGCTTGCCCAACAGTGTCCTCACCCCCAAAAGGCAGCCAGGGCCGACAGCAGAGAAACTTTCACGCTCTCCAAGTCAGGCCAGGTGGGAACTGCTTACCTGGAGCGTCACAAGTAAACAACAGCAAAGCCCCCTTAGCAGCAAACAAGCCCTGCCATGCACGGTGGGTGTAGTTTATCACCTGGCTGTGTGCCACAGTCGTTCCTCCTTGCCCAGAGGGCCCAGCAGCTGTCACTGTAATCGTCCACACGGCTGTTCCAGTGGCAGGAGGTTTGGTGCAGAACAAGCACCCCAGGCTTAGCAAGCTGAGCCGGACCGAGGTTGAGAGCATCTGCACCCCAGAGAAGGCCGAAAGCTGGCAGGTGTACGCGTGAGTGATCAGCCAGCAGCTGATAGGTACACGTTCTGTCCTTGGGGTGCCTACCCAGAAGTTGTAGTTGTAGTTCTGTCCATCTGTCTGGGCCACTGTTGTAGCCACAGTATCTACTTCATTGTTAAATGATTGAAAACTTGACAGCCACTTGATACAGATAATAAGCCAGGCTAATCAACGTGGGTGGTGTCAGAGGCTCCAGAATTGATCATGACCCTCTCAGTCTTGTTCCCAACATTCTGAGACCGTGCATGGAGGCCAAACAGGATTCTGCTCTCTGCTACCTAATTTCCTGGGAACTGCTACGTCTTTCATGGGGCGCCTGGGTGGCTCAGTCGGTTAAGCACCCAACTTTGACTCAGGTCGTGATCTCACGGTTCGTGGGTTCAAGCCCCACATCCGGCTCTGGGCTGACAGCTCAGGGCCTGGAGCCTGCTTCTGATTCTGTATCTCCTTCCCTCTCTGCCTCTCCCCTGCTAACACAAAACGCTCCTGTGGAAAACAAATCTTTTCCTCAGGGAAGACTTCTCCTTTCAGCATGTGTCCTCAGTGGACAGTCTTCCTCTCCCAGTTGCTCCAGACTGGGTGGGCCGCGTCTCCAGGCCCCTCTGGTGGCTCAGGGGTGACGGCACGCTTCCTTTCAAATTGCTAACACAAAGACGGGACGAGGAGGTGAGGGCCTTGAGGTGAAGAAATTTGTCCAGCCACCCAATAAGTCATGGGTAGGGCTAGAATCTGGTTATGTGGACCCATCTAGAGCAATGTTACTGCACACGGCTTCTCCAAGTGACAGCCAGTTGGAGACAAGTTTTCATCCAGTAAAGTGGCTAGAAGTTAGGTATTGTCTGCAGCCACTACAAAGCAACTCCAGGAACAGACGTCCACGTCACAGGAGACCAGCTAGGACCTGCCACAGAAACCAGTAAGAGCATGGGGAGTCCAGAGGAAGGAAGGAGGAAAACGCAAACAGAGGCAGCATGCATGCCTGCAGTGGCCACGGTCCACTGAGCACAAGCAAGGGAGAAGCGCATGCCATCCTGTGCTAAGAACCCAGAACCAGGCCTGTGATTCATATTTCCTGAGTGCAGCTGGAAGAGCTGGCTCATCTCTTTCTGGAAGGTCTTGGAAGTTAGGTGATTGGACAAGGAGAGGCACTTCACTGCAGCACTTGGAAGACTTTATTCATTTGTTCCTTCAATTGACTGTGAGATAGGCCTGAGGATGAAGGATGGGCAAGGAAGGCCCTGGTAGAGCTTGTGTTTTGGGCATGCGTTTGCTTTGACCTTAGCTGAGGCATATGGTGGCCAGAGGATAGTCCTCTGGATGGACAGTTTGGCGCTGGATTCCCCACCCTGCCACGTGCTAGCTAAATGACCCAGCAAACCGCCTCCCACCTGGAGCTTTAGTTTCCTTATGTGTAAAATGGGGATAATCTTGGTGCCACTTTCCAGAGGCCGAGGGGAGTAAAGCACTTAGCACAGCGGCTAACATTCAGGGAAGCTTAGTTACCAGCTCACGCTTCTGGCGGTGTCTTCTAGTGAGGGATTTATCATTTCCCTCTTTGGACATTCTCTCCTGGATTCTCTGCCTGCTTTCACATTGAGTGGTTGGCACACAGGGCTAAATTCCCGTCAACTGGAAGAAGTTTCAAGGCTGAGGGTTGGGTTTTGGGGTTTTTTTGTGTGTGTGTTTATTTTTGAGAGAGAGAAATAGAGACAGACACAGAGCATGAGCTCGGAGAGAGAAGGGGACACAGAATCCAAAGCAGGCTCCAGACTCTGAGCTGTCAGCACAGAGCCCAACGCAGGGCTCGAACTCACAAACCACAAGATCATGACCTGAGCTGAAGGTGGATGCTTAACCAACCGAGCCACCCAGGTGTCCCTCAAGGCCCAGGTTTTGAAAGAAACGTGGAGAAACCCTGCCAGAGATGCTGTTTGTGAGCAGCTTTGCTTGGCAGGGCCCCATGTTCCCCGGTGCATACCCACCCCCACCCCATCACCGTGGGTTTGTTGTTTCCAGGCTTGGAAGAAGGCCACAGTCTTATGTGGTTGTGAAAAAGTCCCACAACTATTCTTGATAGTTTTGGATAAAATAAACAATATCAGTTTGTTCCTTCATTTATAGAATACAGATTAAACCCAAACCAAAAAAGAACCCCCAAATAAAAAAAACAGCACATCCAGAAAAGCCTGCCAACCTGTATCAAGCCACTGGACTTCCCAAGCCAGTCCTATACCCTATGGGCTCCAGATCCTCCCTAACTTTCTTCCAGCCTTTATGCCAAGTCCTCTGCAACCACATCCAGGCTGGCTCCCCAGGGGGACTGGGAGTTGCTCAAGGGCCGGGGAGGGCCTGAGGCCCAGAACCAGTAGTCCTGGCTGTGGTTCCTTAGAGGAGCCCATGTGTCTGAAAGCACCGTGGTGAGATGCTGACACCTTGTGGCCAGCGGGCAGCACATTTCTTTTCCTCCTCGGGGTAAAAGTAAGATGGGGGGGGGAGGGCAAACTCTTTCTGTAAATGGCCAGATAGTAAACATTCTAGACTTCGTGGACATGTGGTATCCATCGCTGTTGTAACACTAAAGCAATCACAGCTGGTATGTAAATGAGTGGGCGTGGCTATGTTCCAATGAAACTTTCTAGACCCTGAAATTTGGATTTCATATGATTTTCATGTGTCACAAAATATTCTTTTAATTTTTCCAACCACTTAAAAATATAAAAATCATTCTTAGCTCGTGGGCTATGCAAACACAGGCAGTGGCTAGATTTGGCTGGCAAGCTCTTGTTTGCCAACCCCTGACCCAGGACACTTTTCTGCCTAACGCTAACTCCCCACTGTCACAGCTGGGATCCTTTATCATTATTCTGTCAAGAGGAACCATCCAGGGGTGCCTGGGTGGCTCAGTTGGTTGGGCATCTGACTACAGCTCAGGTCATGATCTCATAGTTCGTGAGTTCACGCCCAGAGTCAGGCTCTGCGCTGACAGCTCTGAGCCTGGAGGCTGCTTCAGATTCTGTGTCTCCCTCTCTCTGTGTCCCTCCCCTGCTAACGCTCTGTCTCTGTCTCTCAAAAATGAATAAACATTACAAAAAAATTTAAAAAAAAAAGAGGAACCATCCAGATTGCTGCTTTAACCAGATTGCTGCCACCAAGCCTACTTCTTCACAGAAATTCTGGAGTTGTTGGTTTTCACCCATTTGGTAAGTTTACATAAACATCCATCAGGTGCCCAGCCCTGTGCTGAGAGCCATAACAGAGCCTGGAGTTTTAACCAACATGTATTTAATATTTACTTTTCTTCATTCATTTGTTCAAACAAATTTAGCGTGATAAGGCAATGTAATAAGACAGACCTGGTCTCTGCCCTCAAGGTGTTCATAACCTCATTGGGAAGATGGACACAGGGAGGAGAGCATTATAATGGAGAAGGATGGGAGGGTGGTGCGGAAGCCTAAAGGAGGCACTTAATCCATGGGTGGAGGTCAGGAAAGGCTTCCCAGGGGAGGAAGTGATCTCTAAGCCAATACCTGAGGAGTGAGTGAATGGGAGAGGAAAGAATGAGGTAGGGCGTTCCAGGGAAAGGTCCAGAGCTGAGAAAGAATTATTTCAAGAGAATTAGAAGTATCAAAGATGTAGTGAAAATTCAGATACAGTATTTGCCCTCAAGGCCTGCCAGTCTGGTGGGTGAGACAGGCTATCATAAGCTGTTATAAGGTTGAGGAGAGAGATTTAAAGAAGTTTTCTCTCTAGCCTTGTAGAACTGGTCATCAGTGAGCCTTAAGACAGTAAGCAGTGGGCAAGTGAGTGCTCCGAAGGCTATAAATAGTCCCATGACCAGGCTAGGGGTGGCTCTGACTCTACACAGGGTACCTAGAGACTCTGGGGGAGGAGGGATTGCCTGAGTTCTCTGCTCCAGAAGCCACTTAGAGGGGAGAGGGGACTGGAACTGAGCTTTGAAGGAAGTGTAGACCTTGGTACTGAAGGAGGGAGGGGCATCCAGGGCAGCAAAATCACAGAGGAAGGGACAGGCGTGGCCGTTTAGGGTCTCAGGGAAGGAAACCATCCTTTACTGTGTGACTCACAACAGCAGCGACCAACGGGTATTTTTCTCAGCTCCGATGGAAAAACATGATCTTGGACAGTTATTTAACCTCTCTTTGCCTTAGTTTCCTTATCTGATTCTACCTCTGAAGGTTGTTATGAGGACTGATTGAGTTAACACATATAAAATTGTTAGAATAGTGACTGGCACTAGGGCTGGCTTCTCAGACAGCCAACCTCCACAGTCCCATAGGGCCCCACACTTAAAAGCTGAAGGGCCCCATGTTGGTTTAATGTTCTGCTGTTGCTGTCTTGAAATTCTTAATAGTTTTGGAACAAGGAGCCCCCTCCTTCCATTTTGTATGGCCACAAATTACGTAGCTGGTCCCGCCTGGCATGGTATGTGCTTAAAAACTCCAGGCTTTCGGGGCGCCTGGGTGGCGCAGTCGGTTAAGCGTCCGACTTCAGCCAGGTCACGATCTCGCGGTCCGTGAGTTCGAGCCCCGCGTCGGGCTCTGGGCTGATGGCTCAGAGCCTGGAGCCTGTTTCCGATTCTGTGTCTCCCTCTCTCTCTGCCCCCTCCCCCGTTCATGCTCTGTCTCTCTCTGTCCCAAAAATAAATAAACGTTGAAAAAAAAAATTAAAAAAAAAAACAAAAAACTCCAGGCTTTCTCATTCTTGTAGAGTCGAATCTGATTCAATATATCCATTTCAGAAGGCAAGAAATGGACACTCAGTTTACGTGACTTGCACACGATGAGCAGCAAGCTGGCTGCAGAATGAAGGCTGGAGACAGGGATGAAAATCTGCAGTCCTAGAGGTAAAGGCAGGACAATGGCCCAGCTCCCCACCCCCACCCCCATGCCCCCCGGAAGGCAACATAAGGAGAGAAGAGCAGACAGACTCCTTTGAAGGAGCTTAGAGAAAGAGGTGGTATGAAAAAGAGCCTGGACAGTTGTAGAGGTAGGAGGGAAGCTGGCTATTTTGGGAAGCCAAGAGAAGATTCTCTGAGTACAACGTAGTGGTGAAGCCATGGAAACAAGAACTGAGCAAGTCTCTTGGATCTTGGCCACAAGAGGTCATAGATGAGCTTAGAGAAAGGAGTGTCGGTAGAGAGTTAGGGCCCCGAAGCCAGGTTTAAAGAAGGAAGGGGCCCCGGTGGTGATGGCCTCAGGTCATTATTTAAGAAGCTGAGAAAAGGAAAATAGAAGAAAAAGGGGGCAGGAAGAGAGGAGGCCGCTTGGAAGAGGGTGGGAGGAGAGCCGGTTCACAACCAGGAGGCAGAAGAAGGACCACCAGAGGCAAAAAGTTAACCAGGAAGAAGCTGACTCTTTCCCCGAGTCTGTAGGGCAGCCGAGCATGGAGTTGACATAATAAAGGCTCTGAGGGCAACTGTTGCTTTGGAGGCTGGTTGTCTCCCCGGCTGCAGTGTTGTCTCAGGGGCAACACAGCAGCGAGGAAAGGAGCTTACTCATTGGAGTCAGACTGTCTGGTTTCAGCTGTGAGGTTATTACCTGTGGTGACCTGGGGCAAATTAGTCAGCCCTTCGGTGCCTCAGTTTCCCTATCTGGAAAATGGGGATAACCAAGGTTGCTGTGAAGATTAACTGCCACGATCCACATAAAGCCCTCAGTACCGCGTCTGGCACACAGCAAGCAAGTGTTCATGGAAGGGTAGCTATTGTTAACAGCCACTTCTCCCGGTTCTCTTGTGAACCTCCTGTGGGTCTAATGTTGGCCAGCAAACAGGAGCCCAGTGCTTGCTGCTTCACTAGGAGCTTTTCAGGAAGTGTGGTCACAAGAGATGAGAGGTGATTTAGAAGTGGCACAGCGTCTGTCGCAAGGGCTTTCTTTGCTCCACAATAAATGCTACCAGACATGTAATAAATGCTTATGAGCATGTCCTCTGTAATCAGCACCCTCTAGAAAATTCCCCTCCCCCACTGCTCTTGGCCTTGGCTCTGGCCACACCCACCGCTCCAGAGAGCATTACCAGCTGTCAGTAGGTTCCTTTACAGGGATCTTCCCATGGTTATACATTTGGAGAAGCGGAGAATGTTTTACAAACACTTCCAAACGTCTCATAGCAATGAGAGGCCAGTGAGGAGGGTGGATGGAGTTCTCCTGTGCCACCGAAATCGGAGCTGGAGCGGATCCAGCTGGCTATGTCACCCCAGGCTTGTGGGTCATTGCAGAATCGTTCGCAGAAATTCCCGTTGCGTTGGATTTTGTCCAGGCCAGTGCAATGTGTTCAGGGATCACAGAGCAATCTCTCAAGGGAAAAAAGGAAGGCCTGTTGCTTGGAATGGCTTACAGCACTTTTGGTAGCCATCCAAGGCAGCTATCACTCATTAAATCTGCCTTCCCTTCCAGCAAAAAGCCAGCTGTATAGAATACCACATATAGAGCTCTAAGAATAGTATAGCACTCCAAGAACATACTGCACTTGGCCTAAATACAATTGTGCAGGGCTTGACAAGTTTTTTTTTTACTCTCAAAGCTGGGTGAGTTGGAACAAACAAACAAAAAATATTTTCCCCGAGTAGCATGCAGAGAAGAAATGAGAAAGACAGCATAGGAGAGCACTCTAGCATGCTGTTCTCTGACCTGGGCTGCCTTTTCAGGCCATGGATTGACTCCACAACCACCAAAGGATACCCATAAACCCCAGGGCCGTGGACATAGCGAACCCTCCCCCCCAACTCACTGACTTTACACTAGCCTGAGCAAGCCCCAAAGTCCCATAACAGGTGGTAATTTGTCATTTGCTGCAACAGGAATTTGAAACCATCATTCTCCACAATAAATATTTGGTTGATTTGCTGGCCTCCTTCCCATAAGTATAGAAAGTGAGGATGGGCCCCACCCAAAGTTGCAGTTCCGAGCAATAAGATCTCAGGGTGCACACGTTAAACCACACTCCGCTGTTTGTTGGAAGAAGAAATCCATGTGTGGGTCTATCCAGAAGAATCTGGGAAGATACTCTTTTTAAAAGGAGTTGGCTCTTGTAGGGATTTGAGAGAGCTTTTCTCTTCTACTTTAAAACTTTCTATACTGCCTGAGATCTTTTACTCAGTGTTACCTTTGTGGTCAGAAAAACAGCAATCTTACTTGCCAATCATTTTCCTTTTCTCAAGTGGGCAAATGTGACAGGGCTTCCAGCTTTCTGCTTTCTCCGGGGGGCGGGGGAAAGTACAAGGAGGGGGAGGGGATAGACAGCTGAGGGCCCTCAAAAATCAAGGTCACGGGGAGACCAGACTTCGACCATTCCTGGATATTCGTCTCCTGCTCCCTGCCCGCAGAGAGCAAACGTTGCACATCACTACACATCATCAGCCCCTTGGCTAGCTAACCGCATTTCATCCTTCAGTTCTCCTCGTAGATGTCACTTTTTCCAGGAAGCCAGCTCTGCCCCGCCAAGCTTGAGTCCCATGTCCCTCCCATGTTCTTCCAAGCCACCTGCACTGTGATGATCTGTTTACATTTTGGCCACCCCCACCAGATTTGCAGTCCCTGAAGGCAGAGGTATTTTATTCATCTGTGTAGCCCTTGTACCTTAGGAAAGTGCCCACAGACACAATAAATATTTACTGAATAATTATTTGTTTGGGGACCTTTTATAATCAGAACCATTTAAGGGATACAAAGATGAAAAACAGGGGCACCTGGGGGGCTCAGTCAGGTAAGCGTCTGACCCTTGGTTTTGGCTCAGGTCATGATCTCACTGTTTGTGCGTTTGAGCCCCACATTGGGCTCCATGATGACAGCATGGAGCCTGCTTGGGATTCTCTCCCTCCCTCTCTCTGCCTCTCCCCCACTTATGCGCTCTGTCTCTCTCTCAAAATAAATAAACTTATAAAAAAAAAAGATGAAACCATTTGTTTTCAAGGAACTTATAACTGAGTTGGGGAGACAGATATGTCCAACAATTAACTATAAAACCAACCCCTGGTTTAAGGGTTAAAAGAGTTACAAAGAACCAAATATGAAGATAAGGAAGGTTTTGGACTCTGAACATTTCTCACTCATTGTGTTTTCTGGTTCAGAATCCCCATACTGGAATTGCTAGTATGGGGTATGTGCGTGTAGGTATAAGGATCAGGTTCTTAGGACCTTTGTTAGAATTTGACTCATGATCTTCCTTCTGTCCTTCTGCTGGCTGGCAGTTGCCCTAGGAATACCTGCCATTTAATCTTAATTGATGTTTGTGAAATGCCTTGTCTTCCTCTGCTGAAAGTCTGTTAAGTGTTGAGCATTACAGTGTTACAGTGGTTGTTTTATTACTAAAGCAGTGCCAACAAGGTTACACAACAGCTTGGATCAAGAAGCGAAACAAGGGCGGTGATCCTACTGAAGCTACAGGGGATGGGGATTTGGGATGGTAAAATGTTAATTACCCGAGACGGAATGTGGGCTGGAGTCCAGAACTGTGCTTCTGGAGATCCTTTCAGTCCCAGAGGCTGGGGCCGGCTCTTTGGCATTGGGTTCTAAGCATCCTGCCCTCCCCTGGCTGGAATGTTGGATTCACTTCGCTGAAAGCTGCCACAGAAAAAGAATCTAGTGGCCACCAGCCAGGAGCACACGTCTTGCGCTGCATCCGGGGCCACTCTGGAAGCTTCCCAGGAGCCGAAGGGCTGTTCCATTTGCATGTAATAAATTATTTATTTCTAAAGCGATGTATTCTTTATTTCTCTTTCGACTCTCTTTCTTCTTGTTTCTGGTTCTTGAGGTCTCTCTCTAAAGAGTGAGCTGAAGATGGATGAGTGGGGGTTGAGGAAGGTGGCTTGGCACACAAGGATGTGGAAATGTTAATTTATAGAGCTGAGAAAATAAACATAGAGGTAGATGAGCTTCTGGTCAGGAAACACCAAGACGGTTTCCTTTAGGATAGGGAAGAATGGGTGCCAGAGGAGAATGCGTGGTGGCAATGACAACCTCTCCATAGCTTTAGTCTCCCACAATGTCACCTCTGGAAACTGATGGGGGAACTTGCATTAGGAATGAAATATTTTTAAGATATGTTGGCTGGCAGGTAAGATTCTGGACGAAGGGAGAGGCACTACAGTAAAAAGAGGGTAGGCTCTGGAGTCAGACCTCCTACCCTCCAAATGCCGGTTCACTAATTACTCTCTATCTCGGTGACCTTGGGCAAGTGTCCTAACCTTTTTGGAGCCTTAGTTTTCTAACTGTAAAATTTAGACAATGTAAAACTCACACGTTTAACCAGATAATCCCTGCAAAGAAATCAGAATGGTAGTTGGCACAAAGTACGCACAAAATAAACGATGGTCATTATTATCGTCAATTATGGGTCAAAATGACCAGAGTCATGCAAACTCCCAGCCAACAATTCACTGTAGCACAGGGAATCCAGAACTGACTGACGCGCCTATTTGCCCAATAAGATCCCAGGAAAGAACTCTGTGGAATCAAACCAATGGCACTAGTCCTTGTTGTTGGACGGGTTTTCTGGCTGTTCCACCAATAGCTTGAAGATTTGACTAGGGAGTGACATTCTGACAGTCCAATGACGTACAACCAGCCCACACTCAGCACTTCGAAGGGGATAAATCAAGGAGCCGGCGCGTATAGATTCCGTTATTAGGCAATACTGGATGGAGAGAGGAGCTCAGTGGAAGCAGCGCGAGAGCGAGGCACCAATGAGCTAAAAAAGGAAAAAAGACGATGGTTGCGCCAAGTGAGCTCGGCCGCCATCATGCTCTAGTTTCCCCTTCGCCTCTCCGGGTCCGCGACCAAGGAAGCGGCCTCTGGGATGCTGAGGGGGTGTGTCCCCGAATGATTGGCGCAGGCAGTTCAGCCAATCGTAGCTCGTCAAACGGGAAGCACTTGACCAATGAGGGGCGACGGCAGCGGCGAGGAATTGGAGGGGCGGAACAGCAGCTTGATGGGCATAAAAGCCAGCCAGTGAGAGCCGGAAGCATCCTCCCTGTGGCCAATGGAGTGGGACTCTGGGCGGGCCCCCGAGTGTTTGTGTTGTGGTTTTGGGGGAGGGAGGCGGAGGGGAAAGTTTGTTTATTTTGTTTTTAGTTTCTGGGGTCCCCGTGTTTCTGGGAGGTGAAGCGGGAGGGAGTGACCCCCCCCCGCGCCCCTCAGTCCCCCTACTACGTCGCCTCCATAGCCTGCGGAGAAGCGGGGACCGCGCGCATCGCAGCGCATCGCCTCACAGCGGAACGCCGCGCACTCGGAGCCGGCGCGGCTCGGCGGTGAGTGAGGACCGACGGCCACTGCCGCCCTTCCCCTCCCCCCGCGCACCGCCCAGTCAGAGCTGGAGGGCCAGGTGGGCGAGGACGCCCGCGGGAGCGCGCGGCGCGGGCCGGCCTGTCAAGCTGAGTCGCAGCGTGTGCGTGTCCTCGCGAGTGAGCGCGCGCGGCGGGGACAGGGCCGGAGGGGGGGCGGGAGCGCGCGCGGGCCCCGGCGGGGGCGGGGGCGTTGAGCGCGCGCTCCGTGGGGGCGGGCGTGTGGTGGGTTTGACCCCGGGGCGGGGAGGGACGCGGGCGACGTCCGGCGTGCAGGGAAGAGGCGCCCCGAATGGCAGGGCCGGGGCTGGCGGGCGCGCGCGGCTCCGGGCGTCACGCGCCAGCAGGTGTGAGCTGGGGGAGGGCTTCCGGGTGGGCTGGTCGAGTCGGGTTCGCTTCCCGTCGCTGGGGGGCCTCCGGGCGGGGAGAGACGCCCCGTCGCGGCGGAGAGCCGGGCCCGCCAAGGCGCGTCAGGCCCCCTGCCTGGCGGGTGGCAGAGGGAGGCGTCAGGCCTGTGTGGGACCCGCGTGTCGGCGGGAATGCGTCCCCCTGCTTAATCCCGGCCGGGGGTGGGGGGTGGGGTCCCGCTCCCGCCCTTCACCCCAGAGCCCTGCGGTGTGTGGCCACCTTCGAGAGGCGATTCAGACTTTCCACAAGGAAATGGGACGAAACAGCACGAGGAGTGTTTTCGGGCTTCCTGTGGGCTGGCTTCCCTTAGGTTCAAGCTAGCGGGCTTATACCGGTGGGCGGAATACCCTAAAGTGGCTCAAGATACCCAGTAACGGTAGCTTCTTAAAGACCAGCCTATCCTCAGTTCTTTAGGCACAGTGTACCGGTCGGGCTTTTAAGTGTCCTTGCCATCTCATGTGTCTTTTGGCTGTTTTATTACTTTTTAGCCCCTATGCGAAAATTGTGCGAGGAATAAGGGGAATTTCAAGTTGGTCATTTGTATTACGATAGAAGCAAAATTATGCAACACAATTGGCCAGAGATATTTCTCCATAGTGAACAAAACGTCATTGGTTGCCTTTCCTCACCCTAGTAGTTAAGCGTACGGACATAAGGTGTATAAATTTTTGCATCTTAGCATTTTGTGAAAGTTGAACAATAGAGGCTGTTTCCTTCATTGTTGTGGGGAATTTCAATGGATGATAGCTTCCTGTTGATTGGGAGAAGCATCAATGATCTTGGCTTTGAAACTGTACATACTTGGTGGTGTTATGTAAATGCGTCTTTAAAGAACTTTTAGCACATAGTCTTGCATATCTACATTGTGCAGTTTTGCTGTAGGTAGGTAGTGGGAGGGGTATGAATGTAGGTAGATCCCTGCACTAAGGGATCCAGAGCACAAATCAGACTGGTTTGTCCCACTTGGGAAACAGCGATGATAATAACGATGCCTTTATATTTTCTTGGTTCTTGGCCGTTTTTAAGTGTTTGTCCCCAACATCATGTATTTGAGCAGAATAGTTTCTGATAGGACTTAAGAAGGAATTACCAAGCTGCATTTCTAAGGTAGCATATGAACATCATGCCCTTGAAAAAATCATTTTTTTCCTCATTCAAATGGAAGCCCTTAAAAATGTTTTAAATCAGAACAATACCACTTGTTCAAATGATAGTAACGTTAACCAACATTCACTGCCTGCTTCTCGTATGCCAACCTCTTTATATTTTTTCCTGATCGTTCTCTCAAGCCTGTGGGGAAGGTGTCATTACTGTTTTATGGATAAGAAAAAGATCTCGAAGAACCATGTTTAGTCTCAAGTCTGTCTGTTTTCAAAGTCTGTGCTTATTCCATTTTGCCTCCTAAAGTATCCATGGGAAGAAAGGCAGAAGGTAGACAGGAAAAGAAAAGGCAAGTGCCACTGATGATTAGGTTGCCCATACCTGACTTAAGAATTTAACGTTAGGCCACCTGGGTGGCTCAGTCGGTTGAGCCTCCCGACTCTTGGTTTCAGCTCAGGTCATGATCTCGCGGTTCGAGGTTGGTAAGTTTGAGCCCCGCATCGGGCTCTGCGCTGCTTAGGATTCTGTCTCCCTCTCTGCCCCTCACCCCTCAAGCTCTCTTTCACTCTTCCAAAATAAATAAATAAATAAATAATAAATAATTTAAAAAGAATTTAATGTTAAACTCATTCTTAGTTTTTAGAAATTAACATTTTTACAAAATTGCATCCATGCTTTGTCTTCATTTCTTCCCTGTTTGGTTTTTATAAAGGTAAATAGAAATGCATTTAATTCAGAAGGTCAAGGCTTTCAGAGTCCTTTGTGCAGATCTCCACTCCAGTACCTTGTGATTGTGATAAATCCTGTGTGCTCTTCCAAGGACCAGGCCTTACTCACTTTTGTATCTAACACGGTACTTGGCACGTAGTAGGAGCACAGTAAATGTCAGCTAACTAAGGAGCAGAGTTAAAAGTGTAATGATTTTGGGTTTGTTTTAGCGGTTTTAGTTTCACAGGACAATAATAAAGTAAATAATTCATGTGCAAAATGCACGTTCTAGAAGAATACGGAAATGGAGCAACTCATGGTGTAGAAGGTTGGCTCTGCCAGTTTGCTGAATCTTCCAGTTCCCCTTATCTCTTTGAGCTGTGTGCCATTCTGCTCTTCCTTTCATCCCCAGAGTTCTGAAAGAGGAGGCTGTACTGACTGCTTCTCTTCACTGCTCAAGTTTTTCTTTGAACCTTTGCAGCCTGGCTCCCAGCCTTACCACTCGCTGAGGCTTTTTCCAAGGTTGCCAATTACCTAATGGTTAAAATTCCCAGAGCATCTTTTCGGGATTTATCCTGTTATGTCTCCCTGCAGCAGTCCTTTTGACTATCCCTACCTCTTTAAAAAACGTTATTTAAAAGATTATATACAGTGGGGTGTGTGGGTGACTCAGTCAGTTGAGCATCTGACTCTTGATGTGGGCTCAGGTCATGATCTCGTGGTCATGGGATGGAGCCCCACGTCAGACTCAGTGCTGAGCATGGAGCATGGGATTCTCTCTCTCTGACCCTCTCCCCCATCCTCTCTCTCTCTACCTCTCTCTCTCAAATTAAAAACAAAAATAACATACAGTAACATTAACTTTTAGTATGTGTACAGTTCTATGAATGTTAACACAGGTATAGATTCGTGTAACCACCACGACAATCAGGATGGTTTCACCATCTCCCAAAAAGTTCCTCCTCATACTGTATCCCTTTTGATATAATATGAGGACTTCTTTCTCCTGACTTCTATCCCAGAGATAAACACCAAGGATCAGACTTAGGCTCCTTTTGTTGTTGTTTTATTTTTCTCTTTCTACTCCTGGAAAATGTTATTTACTTTTGGGACTTAAACTGTCACCTTTGTATCTGCTAACCTGAATATCCACGTCTGACCTCTCTTCCCATACTCCAAAACATCAATATTTACTGCTAGAATTCTTCACTATTTGTTCATATTTCATATGTTTAAAGTTATGTTTAATTTTGCCTCCTAAGCTAGCTCTTTATCCGATTTTTCTGTATTTTTTGGTGATGCCATCCTTCTCCCTGCTGGCGACCCTGGAACACTCGGAGGGCCCTATAATAAACTCTCTTATCCCAGACCTGGAATCCTGCTACTCAGCTACAAATATTGGCTCCTGCCTCTTTGCTGCCAAGCTGGCTCCCATTCAGTAGTCTGAGCAGAGTGTAGGTAATTGGAGTACTTAGAACGCCATGGGGATCAGACCACTTCTCTGGTCAAAACCCCTGTGGCTTCCCGCTGTACTGAGGCCCTTTTGGGATTTTATTTTTCATCCTATGAGACTCTGAACGATTGGCCTCTGCCTGCCCCTCCAGCCTTCCCTTGTCTCTTTTATGGCCCACCCCCCTTTCTGATGTCCTAATTACTCAGTCTTTCTTTCAGTTCCTTGAATTACCCAGACCTTTTCTTCGCAGCCTCAAGGTTTTTGTACGCACTACTCTCCTGGCTTGGGCTGTTCTTCCCCGCTTCCCCCTTAATCTTCACCCACCTGCCTCCAGGGTTGCGATTAAAATGTCACTTCTTCAGAGAGGCTCTCCTTTATGGCCTCCCACCACCACCCCAGTCCACCCTCAGTCAGGTCTCTCAGATCTCTTGTTCCTTTTTCGTAGCTGTCGCCACAATTTGTGATTCAGGACCACGTCTGTTTTGTTTCTCTTGTCTCCAGAGCCAGCCAAGCTTCAGGCTCACGGCAAACCCCCGGTAAATATTCGTTGGCTGTGTTGTGAGTCTGGGCTTTGCTTTTATAATTTATTGCCCTCTTGTAGTTTCTGGTAGCCTTGCATTCTACTCCTACCTTCTCTGGGACTTGATCTCACTGTTGGAAGTCTTGCCACACAGAGCTAGATCTGAAATTGCTGAAGAGGACACTGATCCTGTTCTTCTGAATTGTACCTCTGCCTGGGAGCCCTGACCCCTAACCCCTGACCCCCCACTAGATCTAACCTAAACAGTGGCTGACCTTGCTCAGTCTGCTCAGCAGTGCACCTTGGGTATCCAGGCTGGGCCAGGGCTTGCAGCTCACTCTTCCCTCACCTCACCCTGCTCTGGATTTCTCTTCTCCACCCAGCGTGTGACTTCCAAACACCTTGTGTACCATCCAGTTGAGCCTGCTTACCCTTCGACCTTTGCCAGCCTTTTGACATTGACAACTGCCTCTAGGGTCTTGATCCTACAGATTGCCCCCACACTAATCTTCCTGAAACAGCACTTTCTGTTTCCTGTCCCCTCCCCAGATCTAGCACAGGCACTTATGGTTGAAAACCTTCAGTGGTGTTTCATTGCCTAGAGGGTTTAAACTCTAGCTTGTTATTTCAAGTGCCTCAGACTAGTGTTGTCCAGTAGAAGTAGACTGCAGGCCACAAATGTGAGCCACACTGAAAAGGTGGAAAAAGTGAAATAGATTTTCATAACATTTTATTTACTTCAGTATACCCCAAATATTTTATGTAAACGTGTGATCAGTAAAAAAACAGTGAGATGCTTTACATTCCTTTTCGTTTTGTTTTGTTTTGTTTTGTTTTCGTGTTAGGTCTTTGAAATCTGGAGTGGATTTTTCACTTATCCCATCCCAATTTAGACTAACCACATTTCAGGTGCTCAGTAGCCACATGTGGCTAGTGGCTACTGTGTTGGACAACACAGCCCTAAGCTGTGTGCTCCTCAGAGTTGGAGAGCTCTACCTACGTAGTTCCAGCTGCTGGCCTTTGATAACTGTATTCCCCGTATCTATAGCCAGCTCCTCTCCAAACACCCAAACCTTCCTTGCTTGGGGATCCCAAGGTATCCCTAAAGTTCAGTTCTCACCGTTTCCTCTAACCCTTTAACATTATTTTTGTGTGTGTGTCACTGTTTTTTCATATAGTAATTACGGTAATTCTCATTTTGCTTATAATTTGGAATAAAGTTAAAAGGGGCGCCTGGGTGGCTCAGTCAGTTGGGCGACCGACTTCGGCTCAGGTCATGATCTCGCGGTCCGTGAGTTCGAGCCCCGCATCGGGCTCTGTGCTGACAGCTCAGAGCCTGGAGCCTGTTTCAGATTCTGTGTCTCCCTCTCTCTCTGACCTTCCCCCATCCATGCTCTGTCTCTCTCTGTCTCTAAAATGAATAAACGTTAAAAAAAAAATTTTTTTTTTTTTAAAAGTAAAGTTAAAATATTTTAATAACTGGGGGCGCCTGGGTGGCTCTGTTGGTTAAGTATTCGACTTCGGCTCAGGTCATGGTCTCACAGTTTACTAATTTGAGCCCCACATTGGGCTCTGCTGACACCTCAGAGCCTGCTTCAGATCCTCTGTCTCCCTCCCTCTCTCTGCCCCTTACCTGATTGCGCACACATGTACTTTCTCTCTCAAAAATAGATAACCATTAAAAAATATGTATTTTAGGGGCTCCTGGGTGGCTCTGTCAGATAAGTGACCGACTCCTGGTTTTGGCTCAGGTCATGATCTAGCAGTTTGAGAGTTCGAGTCCCTCATTGGGCTCCGTGTTGACAGTGCAGAGCCTGCTTGGGATTCTTCTTCTGTCCCCCACTCTTGGCCCCTCCCCCACGTGCGCTTTCTCTCTCTTTCTCTCAAAATAAATAAATAAACTTAAAAATAATAATAACATAAAAAATATATGCATATTTTAGAGGCACCGGCTCAGTCAGTTAAGCATCCAGCTTTGGCACAGGTCATGATCTCATGGTTAGTGAGTTTGAGTCCCGCATCGAGCATTCTGCTGTCAGCACGGAGCCCGCTTTGGATCCCCAGTCTCTCTCTCTCTCTCTGCCCCTCCTCTGCTCTCTCTCAAAAATAAACATTTAAAAGAAAACAAAAGTAAAAAAGATATTTTAATAACTGATATTTAACAAGGGATGGGCACTGACCAGTGGAAATAAGTGCCTGATGAACTAGAACTGATGGCGATTGTACACAGCCTCTGTGTTCTCATCTGTGTGTACCTGCTGAATAGAGCTCTGATCATTTGGAGTTACTGTATTGTTGGCCTCCCCCATACAACTATGAGTTCCTCAAAGGCAGGCTATTGTCCTACTCATTTTTGCATCCCAAGACAGCTCCTGACCTGGCCTATATAGTAGGCAGTCTATAAATCCTTTAAATGGACAAATGCTACCTTATATGTTGTTTTATTCTGTGTTCTATATTTTATCTTTCCAAATAGAAACTAGAATATAAGTCCTTTGAGGACAGAGATCATGAATTATGAAGGAGTATATACAATATTTTCTCAATGGTCTTCATAGGAACATTTCTTCTCAATGAAGATTTGCTTTAAAAAAAAGTAACTGGGGTGCCTGGATGGCTCAGTCAGAAGAGGGTGCAACTCTTGGTCTTGGGGTTGTTTGAGCCCCACTTTCGATATAGAGATTAGTTCAAAACATAAAATCTTAAAAAATATAAAAATTAAAAAATAACTGTTCAGGGATACCTGACTGGCTCAATCAGTAGAGCATGCCATTCTTTATCTTGGGGTCCTGAAGTTGGGGGCATTGAGATGCCCATGTTGGGGGCATAGAGATTCCTTAAAATGTTTGTTACAGCCCATTAGTGATGTTTAAAAAGTTGAATAAAGATTTTAAAAAATAACTGTTTAGATATTTTGGGTTTTCAGGCTGGGTCAGAAATGAGGTTTGACTTTTTTTTTTTTTTAATGTTTATTTATTTTAGAGAGAGAGAGAGAGAGAGAGAGAACAGGGGTGGGGAGGGGCAGAGAGAGAGAGGGAGACACAGAACTTGAAGCGGGCTCCAGGCTCTGCGCTGTCAGCACAGAGCCCGATGCGGGGCTTGAACTCACTCACTGTGAGATCATGACCTGAGCTGAAGTCGGATGCCCAGCCAACTGAGCCACCCAGGTGCCCCAAGGTTTGGCTTTAATGAGACTTATTTTCTTTTGTGGTTTGTAAACTGGCTCGGAAAGCAGCTTCAGAAGAACTCCTTGGAATTAATGCATACCCTTCCAGAGTTAGAAGCGCAGTTGGTTTTGGAAAGGCACTGCCCAGGAGTTAAAAGTCCTGGGTTGGTTTGTATTGCAGACATTTGCTTGGGTACCTACTATGCTTCAAGCACAGGAATGAATGAGAATTAAAAACTATAATAGTGTGAAAGAAATGCTCTTTTAACACAGAGATGAAAGGATTAATTCTTCCTAGGAAGATTTCATTTTTCTCTGCTCCGTTTTATTTTACCCATTTATAGCACGGACTGCCCTATGTCATGTTTCTAGGTCTGTCTCTCTCACTACATTATCAGTTTCTAAAGAGCAAGACTGTTGTATTCATCTCTGCATCCCTGAGTACTCACTGTACTGTGCCTGCCATATTGTAGGCTCTCAAGTGTTTATTGAATAAATAACCTCAAATAAATTACTTAGCTTTGCAAAACCTCCGTTTTTTCTTTTGTAAGCAGGGAATTCTCTGCCTCAGAGAATTGTTGAGGCTGCAAAAAGAATAGTTTTTTAAAACCAAATATCTATTCAATATATGTTCTACCTCAGTATAAGACACTCAATACACGTGTAAATCTGATCATATTTGTCCCCTGCTTAAAACTGTTAATGAGTCCCAAAAGCCCTGCCATACCCCTTTTGGAATATAAGCTTCATAAATCACTGGTCTCTCTTGTTCACTGAATACCCAGTGAACACCCTACCTTCTTTCCTGCCACTCTCCCCTTTGCTGCCTGAACTCTCACCACAATGACCCCCTTCTGGTTCCTGAAATGCATAGTCCTCTCCACTCAAAGTTTTTTCTTTGCACTTGCTGTTCCCATAGCTTGGAAGCCCTCCCACCCTGACCTTAGTTGATGCCTCTTCAATCCTGTGAGCTCAATTTATGACACTTCCTTAGTGACTTGCTAATCACCCCACCCCAAATTAGATGTGCTCCCCCCCGTTTTTTGTTGTGTTTTTTTTTTTTAATTTTTAAAGGGCGCCTGGGTGGCTCAATCGGTTAAGGGTCCCACTTCAGCTCAGGTCATGATCTCACGGTTCGTGGGTTCAAACCCCGCATCAGGTTCTGTGCTGACAGCTCGGAGCCTGGAGCCTGCTTCAGATTCTGTGTCTCCCTCTCTCTGTCCCTCCCCAGCTTGTACTCTTGTCTCTCTCTCAAAAATAAATAAACATTAGGGGCGCCTGGGTGGCTCAGTCGGTTGGGGGGCCGACTTCGGCTCAGGTCATCATCTTGCGGTCTGTGAGTTCGAGCCCCGCGTCGGGCTCTGTGCTGGCAGCTCAGAGCCTGGAGCCTGTTTCAGATTCTGTGTCTCCCTCTCTCTGGCCCTCCCCCATTCATGCTCTGTCTCTCTCTGTCTGAAAAATAAATAAATATTTAAAAATAAATTTTTTTAATCACTCAGAGCACTTAATAGAATTGTAATGAAATAATCATTTCATTTATATATTATTTCTTTGCTAGAACATAGCTATGTGAATAAAAATACTTCGATTTTTTTCACGTTTGTATAACCAGTATCTGGCATTGTAAGTTACACACAGTAGGTCTTAATAAATCTTTTTCACATGAAGTTAGGAAAGAGAACTAAAACTAAAAATAGAATTAAAAGAAGTAGTCATTAAAAAAAGTAGTCATTCTAGTGGTTTAAATATATGGGGGTGGAAGGGGCTTTCCTTTTTAAATTGTCTCCAGGTTCTTTTCATATTTTTTATTTTTTTTATTTTTTATTTTTTTATTTTTATTTTATTTTATTTTTTAACGTTTATTTATTTTTGAGACAGAGAGAGACAGAGCATGAATGGGGGAGGGTCAGAGAGAGGAAGACACAGAATCTGAAACAGGCTCCAGGCTCTGAGCTGTCAGCACAGAGCCCGACGCGGGGCTCGAACTCACGGAGTGTGAGATCGTGACCTGAGCCGAAGTCGGCCGCCTAACCGACTGAGCCACCCAGGCGCCCCTCTTTTCATATTTTTTAAATTACTGCTTATAATAGATACACATTTTAAGATTACAGAAAGAATATTGTTATTAAAATTTTTAATATGTCTGGAAATCTTAGTTACTAATGAGTGTCCTTTTAATCCTTATTAGTAGAAATGATCAGAATGGTTATTCCTGGCTCAGTCAGTGGAACACGTGACTCTTGATCTCTGGGTTATAAGTTCAAGCCCTATGTTGGGTGTAGAGATTGCTTAAGAATAAAATCCTAAAAAAAAATTTAAAAATTAAAATCTTTTTATATGCTAGGGACTAGGATGGCTACAGTTTCACTGAACATTTGCATGTGTACATGTGCTGAATGCTCTTAGACACTAGGACTACAAGAATGGGATGAGAAGAGATCTTTGCTCCCGGGGAGTGCACAGCCAAGTGGGCGTGACAGACTTGAACACAGATGAGTTCCAGTTGGTGTAATACATGCTGTGAGAGACAGTACAAGGGATGGGGCGGGGGGGAAAGGAAAGTCATCAATACAACTGGAAGTCAAGAAAGCCTTTCCAGGGAGGGAGACACTCCCAGTAAGTCATGGAAGAAAAGGGCATTTCAGGCAGAAGCAAAGGGAACAGCCTGTGCAGAGGTACAAAGGAACATATTTAGTATATGGAGAAGACAGCTATATGAAGAAGTGGTATGTTTTATAAAGCTGGTCTTGGGGTACAGGGCCAATGGCTGACTTACAGGCTGTGACATGCTACACTCAGATTCTTAGATTACGTTGCATTTCAGAACTGGAAATGATTTTAGAAATAATGATGCGATTCTGTATGTTTGAATTCATAAAAGCATTATAAAGTACCATTCAGTGTCAACTATACTTAAAAAAAAAAGTACCATTCAAAGAAGATTAGTCATAAACCAGAATGGTGCTTGTCACTGTACCTACAACCATGCAAATGATATCAGATGGAGTTAGAAAGTGGTGACTCATTTCAGCTTATCTGTAAGAGCAGAGTAAAGGAAGTGACCTCTTGCTTGACTGCCTGAGGTGAGTGTTGATCCATCTCCCAAGGGCCAGATGATGAACCAGTAAAAGGGATGAGATCAGAAAGCAGTATCTAGAAGAGCCTCTGGGTATGTGTACGTTTTTACAGCTTGAAGGTTGTTAAATTGGCTGGGGCTCCTGGGTAGCTTAGTCAGAAGCTTCCGACTTCGGCTCGGAACATGATCTTGAGGTTCGTGAGTTTGGGACCCGCATCGGGCTCTGCACTGATGGTGCAGAGTCTGCTTGGGACCCTCTGTCTCCCTCTCTCTCTGCCCTTCCTCCCCCCACAACCTCTCAAAAATAAACATTTTTTTTTAAAGAGTTGTTACATGTCTGTAAGTCTCCAATTGGTCTATTGAACTAGCATTAGTTTAATTTGATTCTCAACCATAATTAAGAAAGGAAGATTTGTTGAACATAAATCTAGCCCATTTTCCTTCATTTTATTCCTCTTTAGTTCACTGCTCTTTGCTTTCTTGTCTTCTTTCCATACCTTTTCCTCAGCTCTGTTACTTTTTTTTTTTTTTTTTGAGAGGAGTAGGGAGGGGCAGTGGGAGAGAGAGAGAATCCTAAACAGGCTCCATGCCCAGTACAGAGCCCCATTAGGGCTCACTCTCACAACCGTGAGATCATGACTCAGCCAAAAATAAGAGTTGGATGCTTAAATGACTGCCTCCCAGACCTGTTACTCTTAAGTATTGCCTCCTTTCCCCCAATTCATCCCATCTCTTCCCATCTTTTTTTATCCATTATCAGTAAGCTGTTTTCAGTTACAGCTGTGGGATACCTGTACTTTGTTGGCTTATACAATATTTCTCAGCTTTGCATGTTCAGAGGTTGATATTTTTCAGAATGATTGGAGGTTATGCTGGGGAGTGCTGGTTGACACTCAGAATATGCTAATTGACCATTTCAATGTCAATTGCTA
The DNA here is from genome assembly GCF_014898765.1 of Herpailurus yagouaroundi. Classification (NCBI taxonomy): domain Eukaryota; kingdom Metazoa; phylum Chordata; class Mammalia; order Carnivora; family Felidae; genus Herpailurus; species Herpailurus yagouaroundi. The sequence continues at coordinate 8,799,857 of NW_024412413.1, read as the reverse complement.
CAAATTCTTTTTTTTTTAATTTTTTTTTTCAACGTTTATTTATTTTTGGGACAGAGAGAGACAGAGCATGAACGGGGGAGGGGCAGAGAGAGAGGGAGACACAAATCGGAAACAGGCTCCAGGCTCTGAGCCATCAGCCCAGAGCCCGACGCGGGGCTCGAACTCCCGGACCGCAAGATCGTGACCTGGCTGAAGTCGGATGCTTAAGCGACTGTGCCATCCAGGCGCCCCACATTCTTTTTATTTATTTATTTATTTATTTATTTATTTATTTACTTACTTACTTACTTACTTTTATATGAATACAAATTCTGTGTGATCATTTGTTGATCTAGATTACAAGGGGCAAAAGAGATAATGGATGGTAGGAAGAATGACAGCAGTGAGTGTAGTTTATTTCAAGATGTTTGGAAAAGAAAGAAAGGAAATAATGGAATCAGGGCCAGGTTGAGAAAGCAACCTGTTAAGGTGAGAAATTCTACGTAAAGATGTGTAGCAAGGACCCAGGAGAGAGAGAAAAATTGAAACTGTTTGAATGGAGATGGTAGCAGGTAATCCACAGGGCAAGGCCACCAGATTCCTGTCAAGGGCATAGGTGGCATGATAATCCTTAGAAGTTCTTGTAGCTCCTCAACTAGAAAAAAGGGAGAAGTCAGGGTTCCTCTCTTGGTACTTTGAGCTCAAAACGAGTTTATACTGCTCTGGCTCCCAGCAGAATGGTTTGCACATAGCAGGTGTAGACATTCTGAGAGATAAATTCACAGGATGGAAAGAAAATACTGGTTATAACTTGAAACATGTTCTAGTTACTAGATCACATTGTGTAGTTTATGACAAATGAACATGTTTATTAATCCTGTGTCTTGTGAATAGGACGGGTTACATTGTATTCTTTTCCTAAAAGTGTTCATTTATCAAATGTATATATTTAAAATATACCACAATTTTTATAATGCTGTTTTGGCATGTCTTTATTTCAAAAACACACTGAGAACCTCAAAAAGTGGAAGTAGACGAGGTTTCCTCATTTAGGCCCAGGTCAGCATAGCAATTGAAATGTTTTGAACATCTACTAGGTTCTGGTGAGGAAAGAAGAAAAGAGAAACAAAGTAGAAGGATGAAAACTGAGACCCTCCAAGGACTAGATATTTATCCTTCCTGGAAATCTTACAAGATGGTCTGTCATACTCAGCAGGGAGATCTTTTACCCAGTTGTATATTTCAGTGGCAGTTCTGAATATAGAATCTCTCCACTTAGATGTACCAACAGATTTTAAAATAAATCTTTTCCCAACTACTCTTTTGTCAACCTCTCCACTATAAAACTTTCTATATTTTTGTACCAAAGTGTTTAGAATTTATGATATTTTTATTTTGTAGTTTGGCTGTATCTCCTTAAAAAGGCACGCTAATGACTGATTCCCTCTTAATGCGGGTGGGTCTGTGGATAAAGAGAGGAGGTTTTTTTATGCCCACACATTCCCATTCCTGAAACACAGCTCAGTGGGGAAAACATTACTTTTAAAACACAGAGAGAATTAGTGAAAAGGCTCTTTGTAGAAATAACAAAAACAAAACAATAGAATGGAAATGCAAAACACATCACATTTCGAGCCAGTAAGGGCTGGTTTGAAAACTTTAAAAAGGGGACCCTGTGCCCCACAGGCAGCTTGTGGCTCGGCCTCAGCATATTGTGACACCGCCCTGTGCTTCCTGAACCTGCCAGAGCCCAGGCTCAACACTGATGTTTTGTGTTTGCTTTGGAAGCGGATGCTCTCTAGACTTCTATTTACTGTACTTAAAAATGAGTATTTAATGTCATTTTCTCTTGTTTTCCTTTAACACCCCCCCCCCCCCCCAAGACTTGGGAATTGTCATTCAGAGTGCTTTTTAGGAAGGTAACTCTGGAGACTGGAGAGGGGCCTCTGCTTCACCTCCCTTAAAAGTTGTTGACTCTGTTGGGTCCCCTCATTGGTAACCCCCCCTCCCAATCCTGGGTCACCAAAGCCTGAACCACTGAATCTTGGAGCATTGTCATCTCCCTTAGCACCTTTCTCTGTGGCTTTGGACCTTGAGCCTCTCCTTTTTGCTTCCACTCCGCCATCCTGATTCTAAGTCACCCTCAGCTTGTGGCTGGATTATTAAAATAGCTTCCTGTCAGTTGCTCTGTTCCTAGTTTCTCACCAGAAAACATTTCCTACATACTATTTTCTTTATCAGCCTATGCTTTCTTATTCTGTGAAATCCAAACACCTGTGTTGGAGCCAGGCTCCTTCACTGCTTCCAGCTTTCAACTGTCATCCCCTAGTTTTGAACCTTTGCCTTTTTTTTTTTTAATGTTTATTTATTTTTGAGAGACAGAGGGAGACAAAGCATGAGTGGGGGAGGGGTAGAGAAAGAGAGGGAGACACAGAATCCGAAGCAGGTTCCAGGCCCTGAGCTGTCTGCACAGAGCCCAACGTGGGGCTTGAACTCACGAACTGTGAGATCATGACCTGAGCCGAAGTCGGATGCTTAACCGACTGAGCCACCCAGGCCCCCCTGAACCTTTGCCTTCTATACAATCTTTTCTCTATTTTCCATATGATTCTCTCGCTTTTTGTCCTCATACCTTATAAAAGGCTATTCCTTATGTAAAATATCCTCCCTGTTTCTGGCTTCCAAACCATTTTGCTTCTCACTCTCAGAAAGCCTTCTCTAAAGTTTTCTTCCTGGAAGCCTTTCTTTATTAAAGCCCTCTTTCATTTGGACAGTTTGTTTTCATTGATGTGATTGAATACACTACATAAATAAACTTTCCTAATTTCATTCATTACTTTCAGTGGCATTTTTGTCCGTTATTTTGTGTTTTTTTTTCATGTACAACTGTATCATTTACAAAGAAAGTCAATTTTATTTTCTGACCTTTGAGTTCTAAATCTTGCCTTATCGAACTGGCTAGGACCTCAGGTACCATGTCGAGTGGAAGAAGTATGAATGGGCACCTTTGCTTTTTCCTTGGATGTAGGGGGAAGACATCCTACTGTTAAGTGTGATGTTACCTGTGTTTTTCCTAGTTCCTTAGCTGCTACTCAGCTGAATACTGGAGGGATCCCCCTACAGATCTCGAGAGTTCTTCCTCTGTGCGACTCTTCCTTTCCAGTGCTGTTCACTGCAAACTCTAGCTGCCTCAGCCTTCTGGAAATCTCAGCTGCATCTCCTCAATTCAGGGAGGTCTCTGAGTTCCACTTGGGTTTCCCCTCCCGGCGGCTTGGTGGCCTGGAATCTTTCCCTAGGCAGTAAGCTAGGGCAATTGTAGGGCTCAGCTTGTTTGTTTACCATCTCTTTAGGGATCACTGTCCTTCCTTGCCTGATGTCCAATGTTTTGAAAACCGTTATTTATATATTTTGTCCAGTTTTTTAGTTGTCTGTCTGTTTGTTTGTTTTTTTACCTGCAAGGGTACATCCGACTGCTGTTACCCTGGCTTTTCTGAAAGTGGAAGTACTGTCTTTTCTTAAAACATCTGAGGAATTATTTAGGAGTTGCTTCCAGAATAAGAAATACTCTTTGGAATTTCCGTAGGGAAAAATCTTCATTCTTTCAGGGTGGATTTGATTTAGCGGAGCAACCAAGAGCCATTTTTCAGGTCTGGTTAAGTGATTTGTCTGGGCAATACTGTTTGGGGTCCAAAATGAGTTCAAAGTAATGAGGCACATTTCCTTGTGTGATTTGTAAATTGGTCTGGAAGCAAAGTAGGAGTTGCAAAGTATTTTCAGTGATGGCAACCTGATTGAGATAATTACCTATGTAACTTCTTAGGAGTGTGTACCTTGAAAAATAACTTCCATTTGAACGTTTCTATATATTGATTGGTATATATTTAGTATCAGTTTATATTTACAGCTTGGATTTAACTGCTTCTTATAAGGTTTCTTAAATTGTTTTTATGTGATAGTCTCTCTCCAAATTGATTATAAACTCACTGACCTCTGGATAGTTTTGTACCTCGTCTCACTATGCTGTACTCAACTGTGGAAGCTCCTTAAATCAGGATAGTTAACTAATTTCTAGTTAACTATAATTACCTGATAGTTAACTGATTCATAAGGAAACAAAGATCACTCTGTCAAAATATGCTACAAGATATAAAGGATATAAAATTGGGTTTTGATACCTGTATAGCATTATTAATGCCTTCATAATTTAAAGTTACTCATGTAAGATATTGAATTCCAGTAGCATGAGCACATATCTGTATCTGTCTTAACCTTGCAGGAATTATGTGAATGACTTAGTTCAAAGAGATGCCTTGAATCTGGATCTGTTATGTAATTAACCAAGGAATATCCTTAGAACCTAGTAGATTGGTATATGTGCTACCTTAGATGAACCCTATATCACTGGATAAAATTCTTTGCGGGGGGTGGGGGGCGGTAGGGGGCAGAGGAAGGGTAACAGTCTTTTCCCACAATCTTTGTTTTTTGTTTTTTGTTTTTAATTTTTTATTTTTTAACGTTTATTTACTTGAGAGACAGAGCATGAACGGGGGAGGGTCAGAGAGAGAGGGAGACACAGAATCGGAAGCAGGCTCCAGGCTCTGAGCCATCAGCCCAGAGCCCAACGGGGGGCTCGAACTCACGGACCGCAAGATCGTGACCTGAGCTGAAGTCGGACGCTTAGCCGACTGAGCCACCCAGGCGCCCCGTCCCACAATCTTTGTTTACTGGCACCTGCAGGTCCATTAGTCCCACCTCCACCTCCCATTAGAGAATAAGGGCTTTTAGAATATATTCTTAATGGATTAAATTCTTAAATTTTTGACTTTCAGTATATTTTTTAATTTCCTGTTTTTAGTTAATTGATTTTACAGCTTTACAGTTCTTTCATAGTCAATCTTGTAATAGAGACTTTCGTTATTCATACTTACATGATGTCCTCTTGGCTTGCTCTTTTTTTTTTTTTTTTTTAATTTTTTTTTTCAACGTTTATTTATTTTTGGGACAGAGAGAGACAGAGCATGAACGGGGGAGGGGCAGAGAGAGAGGGAGACACAGAACCGGAAACAGGCTCCAGGCTCTGGGCTGATGGCTCAGAGCCTGGAGCC
>NW_024412413.1:8589238-8794373 GCF_014898765.1 Herpailurus yagouaroundi | reverse complement strand
AAATTTTTTTTTTTCAACGTTTATTTATTTTTGGGACAGAGAGAGACAGAGCATGAACGGGGGAGGGGCAGAGAGAGAGGGAGACACAGAACCGGAAACAGGCTCCAGGCTCTGAGCCATCAGCCCAGAGCCCGACGCGGGGCTCGAACTCACGGACCGTGAGATCGTGACCTGGTTGATGTCGGACGCTTAACCGACTGCGCCACCCAGGCGCCCCTTGGCTTGCTCTTTACCCTTGATATTCTAGGGCCTTACGATCTTGTTTTCTTTGTTCTCTTTTCTTCCAGTTCTGCTTTGTTCAAGTAAAAGGAAGATTACAGTGGGAAATTCTCTTTTATTTATTTTTTTTTTTTAATTTTTTTTTTTTCAACGTTTATTTATTTTTGGGTCAGAGAGAGACAGAGCATGAACGGGCGAGGGGCAGAGAGAGAGGGAGACACAGAATCGGAAACAGGCTCCAGGCTCTGAGCCATCAGCCCAGAGCCCGACGCGGGGCTCGAACTCACGGACCATGAGATCGTGACCTGGCTGAAGTCGGACGCTTAACCGACTGCGCCACCCAGGCGCCCCTGGGAAATTCTCTTTTAAATTCTTATATGTGAGATGGACTTTTTTTAAAATATATTTTTTATTTTAGAGAGAGAAAATCTTAAGCATTCCACACTCAGCACAAAGCCCTACACAGGGCTCCATCCCATGACCCTGGGATTATGACCTGAGCTGAAATCAAAAGTTGGATGCTTAACTGACTGAGCCACCCACACACTGCTGAAATGGAGTTTTTAAATCAAAATTTACCCTGAAGTTTTTAATTTTTGGTTTTAATTAATTTAGAATTCCATTTATCAGTGATATTTTCATATGTACTATTTCTGAGGGCCACATAAATTTCATGGATAGTAAAAACTGTAATTTAGTAAACAATACTGGTAGAGATAACCTTATCCTTCTTTTCTAGGATATAGCAACAACTAGACAACCAGTTGTGCTACTCATGTTGCTTTAAGGAATATTTTGAATTATTTTCAATCTTTAGTTTTTTTTGAGTATAACTCTGTGAGAGCTTCCTTTAGGCAGAAATAATTCGGGGTTCTGCATCCCACACACATGTTAAAAGAGGTTTTCACAGCTTTCATGTCTACCAGTTGTGAAACGAGGTTCCTGTTTGGTTGCGTTGTTTCTACCATTTTGTTAGTTGTGTGAGAGTGGGGGAGGGAGGGAGGATTGGTGTGTATCTGGCTTTACAGTTTTGTTTCTATAATAGAGAACTTTGAGTTTTGCAAGTTTCATTATCATTTGTTATTTAGTCATATAATGGAATTGATACGTAACGGGGCTAAAATACATAATTTTCCTTACTTGCACATGTTCTCTTTCTTGACTTTTATTTTGTGTTTTGTGTTCTGTTCCTTGATAACTATTTGGATAATGTGACTTCATTTTTATTTTGATTTTTTTAAATGATTTAAATCGGTGCTTGTTCACTTTTAAAATCTGTGCCCCTCTTTGGTAAATAAAAAAATCATGGGGCGCCTGCGTGGCTCAGTTGGTTAAGCATCCAACTTCGGCTCAGGTCATGATCTCATAGTTCCTGGGTTTGAGCCCCCACGTTTGGCTCTGTGCTGACAGCTCAGGGCCTGGAGCCTGCTTTGGATTCTGTATGTCCTTCTCTCTTTGCCCCTCCCTCACTTGCACTCTGTCTCTCTCAAAAATAAATAAACATGAAAAAAAATTTTTTAAAATCACATGCCCTTTGTTTTTGTTTAAAATTTTTTTCATGTTTGTTTATTTTTGAGAAACTGGGGGGGCGTGGTGCAGAGAGAGAGAGGGAGAGGGAGAGGGAGAGAGGGAGAGAGAGAATCCCAAGCAGGCTCCGTGCCAGCAGTGCAGAGCCGGACTTGGCTCGATCTCATGAACCAAACCATGAGCTCATGACCTGAGCTGAAATCAAGAGTCAGAGGCTCAACCGACGAAGCCACCCAGGAGCTTTTTTTCGTCTTGAACACAGAAAGAAAATCACAGCATATCGACAGAGGTCTGCTTTTTTAACTTCACGGTCTTTACCCCATTCTGGTACTACCCTCCTGCCAAAGGTGATAACCAACCTTCTGATTTTAATGTCACCTTCAGAGAGTGGTTGACTTAGAATACCTTGGAGCGGTATAAAATGTTCTAATAATAATACAGTTAAAGATTTACAGATATTCAAAGTACAACATTTCTAATAGCAGTAAGTTTCTAGAAAAGAGAAATTAATTAGTTCAAATTATGAGAACATTTTCAGGAAAAATTATGTATTTTAGTGGAGGCTGACAGGACCATTTTAATAAAAAGCCATTTTGGGCTTCATAGTCCTTTATTGGAAACTGTAAGGGCCATCAGTATTTTAGAATTTAGAGATTTTCTTTGTTTTTAGAAAGCTAACAAGATGCTTTTACCGTATATTATGTAATGTCCCTGCACAGTCAGGGGCAGCACTTTGTAGTTGAATACGTTAATATTTCGGCAGCCAGAGCTATGACTGTTCTCACTTTAGTGGGGACGCTATAAATAGTCTCATGTCAGTTCAGGTCAGATTTGGCTGCCAATTAAGTTCAGATCAAGTATTTCTACCAGATGAATTACAGAAAACTGGTGGTTTTCAGAAGTTTTTGGATTTGGGAATTGCGGCTAAGGGATCATGGGCCCGTGTTTACTCTCTGAGCCCTAATGTTTAGTGTCTTTTGTTCACCTTCAGAAAATGAAACCTGCTTTCCTTTTTTTTCTCCTACAGGATACAAGATTAAATCTGTTTTCTACAGGCCAGTTAATAGAAATTAGGACACCTCTTCACAAAGCTTGATCCCTTAGGCGGCTGTCACTGTCACGTGGCGCCTTCTACACTCCTCTGGCTTTATGTTAAGAATCTTCTGGTTCCTTTCCCCATTCTCCTTTCAGAAGTGCTTTGTGGTAATAAATAGTAAAGAAAAAGGATATAACGTGCCGTACTTCACGTAAGATATATCCTATCTCGTGTAATAAGGTTTCGGAAGAAGCAGCAAGCTTTTCTCTGGACTGACCTTTTCTACTATCAGCTAATGTGGTAGCTTTAAAAATAAATCTTTCTGAAAGGAATCTGCGCTTTTGGTAAAACAAAAATCCAGCGGTACAAAAGTATAAATAAAAAGTAGAAGCTTTCTCCTGCCCTTTGGTGTTCCTCACCCAGCCAGTGTTTGACCAGTTGTTTTAGAGCTTTTCTAGGGGTTTGGATCCTTTTTGGTTTGTTTGGTTTGCTTTGTTTTTGTTCAGACATTCCAGAGGACCGTTTGGGAAATTCCAATTAGACATTAAACCCCACTTGGACTAAGTTTGTGTTCATTAAGTGTTGAACTATGGAGACGGCCTTTTCTGTTCTAGTTGGCATGTATAAATTTTATTTCGGGAGCTGTTTGTCCAAATTGCATCCTTATGAAATAAATGTTAATTAGATTTTTTTTCATATTAATTGTTCCAAACTGAGAATATCTGAGTATTACCCACATACAGAAGTAGAAATAACAATGACTTAGTGATTTATTTAGCAAAAAGTAACTTTTTTATGTAAAAAAATCATATGTAATATTTGACAGTGCACACTTACTTTTAAGGAGCACTTTTAGGAAGTGGGATGTTAGCTCATTTGCCAAGTCAGGGTTCTCAAGGTAAGCATGTGGGCAGCAGGACGCAGATGGGGTCCCAGCAATTATTCCTGAGAATATTACTGAAATTGTTTGTGTTTTTAAGCCCATGATAAATGTAATATGAGCTTAATGCATTTATCCATGAATGCCCTTTGGGAGAACGTGTAAGTTTTTGTTTTATGTGTTTATATGGAATCCAGATTTTTTATTTTTTAGTTCAACAAACATTGATTGACTGCTAGTTACGTGAAGAACTGGCTTCATAATAGAGAGATAGAGAATGTTGGGACATTCCAGAGCACTGTCCAGAGAGTGCTAGAGAAAAAAGCTGAGAACCACTTTTCCTAAGTCATAATGAGGCTGTCAAATATCCTTTTTTGTTTTTTAATTTTGTTTGTTTGTTTATTTATTTAAGTTTATTTTTATTTATTTAGAGAGCATGTGCATGCAGGTGGGGAGGGGCAGGGAGAGCGGGAGACAGAACCCAAGCAGACCTGTGCTGTCAGCACAGAGCCTGATTTGCGGCTCAAAATCACGAACCGTGAGATCATGACCTGAACCAAAATCAAGAGACTGATGCTTAACCAAATGAGCCACCCAGCCCCCTCTTTGTTTTTAATTTTTAATTATTTTGAGGTAGCGCGTGCATGTGCCCACAAACCCATGAGATCAAGACCTGAGTGGAGATCAAGAGTTGGCGTTTAACCAGTTGAGCCACCCAGATATACCTTTTTTTTTTTTTTTTTTTAAATTTTTTTTCTTCAACGTTTATTTATTTTTGGGACAGAGAGAGACAGAGCATGAACGGGGGAGGGGCAGAGAGAGAGGGAGACACAGAATCGGAGACAGGCTCCAGGCTCCGAGCCATCAGCCCAGAGCCCGACGCGGGGCTCGAACTCCCGGACCGTGAGATCGTGACCTGGCTGAAGTCGGACGCTTAACCGACTGCGCCACCCAGGCGCCCCAGCCCAGATATACCTTTTTAAATGAGGGTGTGCCTAGTAAGTTTTGGCTGAAATGTATTAAACTGAAAGACATTCAGTCTCAAACTGCTTGGTACCGATTCTTTAGCTAGCACTTCCCCCACTGTACCCCTACTACCCCTGCCGCCCCTGTACACATAGGGTCTGGATTTTTTTTTTCCCTAGTCCTTGTACCTGGTACCATGTATGTGGGACAGAAGAAATAAGTAGTCATTAGTGTTCCAGGCTGCCTGTTTGCCATCTTAGAACCTCAGATGCCTTGTTTTTGCAGAGTACCTATAGACTATTGTTGTTGTTGTTATTCTTGTTAAGTGAAGGTCAAGGCCCCTGCCTTTGTCCTCTCCTTGTGGAGCTTTGTTAGGATTCAGTACTACATTGAATAGGAGCTTCTCTGATATGGCTGGGAATTGTGGGAGCTAGAGATTTCTAAGGACTTTATGGCAAAGATCTGGCTGGGGAGTGTCAGAATCTAGGGCCCCTTTCCTTTTAGTGGTATTTTGGAGGCGCTGGAAACACATGCTCGCCTTTGACATTACAGTCTCTAGTCATTAAATGAAGGAAAAATTGCCGGTTGATGAAAGGAAACTTGACTATGAAATGTAGTAGTGGAGCTCCTGGGGCTTCTGACTCTTGATTTCAGCTCAGGTCATGATCTCAGGGTCCTGAGATCAAGCCCCACATCAGGCTCCACCCTGGGTGTGAGCCTGCTTGGGATTCTCTCTCTCCCCCCTTTGTCCCTCTCCCCACATCATGTTCTCTCTCTCTTAAAAAAAAAAAAAATGTAGTAAAGGGGCACCTGGGTGGCTCAGACAGTTGAGCATCCAACTTCGGCTCAGGCCATGATCTCACAGTTCATGGGTTTGAGCCCTACATCGGGCTCTGTGCTGATAGCTCAGAGCCTGGAGCCTGCTTTGGATTCTGTGTCTCCCTCTCTCTGCCCCTCCCCTGCTTGTGCTCTGTCTCTCTCTCTCAAAAATAAGTAAACATTAAAATAATTTTTTTTTTTTTAATTTTTTTTTTTAACGTTTATTTATTTTTGGGACAGAGAGAGACAGAGCATGAACGGGGGAGGGGCAGAGAGAGAGGGAGACACAGAATGGGAAACAGGCTCCAGGCTCTGAGCCATCAGCCCAGAGCCCGACGCGGGGCTCGAACTCACGGACCGCGAGATCGTGACCTGGCTGAAGTCGGACGCTTAACCGACTGCGCCACCCAGGCGCCCCAAAATAATTTTTAAAAAATGTAGTAGAAATAAAACTATTATTAAGTGGGACTGATGTAAAATAATAAGCAAAAGTTTGCTATAAAGTCAAGCAAAGAAAATAATCTTAAGTAGTAAAAAGCCAGTTAGCAAATTAAACAATAAAAAATATCACATTTAAAAATAGTGCTGAATATTTTAGGCAGTTAGGTAGAAGTTAGAAGAGTAATATAATTTTCCTCTATGATAGGAAATGGTAAATAATTCAAGATAATTTAAGAGTAATAAAGGATATAAATTTGGAGAAACTTTAGAGTATTTGAAACCAGTACATTTAAAGATGGCAAAGTATTCATTATGAATTTCAAAAAAGGTGTTAACATATTACAAGTATGCTCTGTAGCTAATGCAGATTCTAAATTTTATGTGCATTATTAAACTAGTCAGATTTTCTATTTTGTTTTGAATTAATTTGGTAATTTCTGGCTTTCAAAGAGTTTTCCTATTTCATCAGAGTTGTCTAGTAGATTGACTTAAAGCTGTTTATAACATTCTTATTTATTTATTTTTGAGAGAGAGCATGCATGTGCATATAGGAGAGAGGGGCAGGGGGGAGAGAGAGAGAGAAAGAGAGAGAGAGAGAGAGAGAGAGAGAGAATATCTCAGGCAGCCTCCACACCCAGCAGGGAGTCCTAACATTCTTTTATTATTTTAATCCCTATAGGATTTAGAGTGGAATGTTCTTTCTTGCATATTTGATATTGGTACTTTGTGTGAATTTGTGCTTGCTTTCTTTTATTCTATTCTAGCTATAAGTTTATCAATTTTATCAGTCTTCTCAAAGAACCAGCTTTGAGTTTCATAGATTTTCTCTGTTGTCTTGCTGTTTGTTTTCTGTTGTTGATTTCCAGTCTTTGTGTCATATTACTTGCTTTGGATTTAATTGGCTCTTCTTGTTCTAGCTTCTTAGAGGTGGAAACTTAGGTCATCAGCTTCAAACCTTCCTTGTTCCCTAAGCATTTAACGGTATAAATTTCCTGAGCCTGGGAAAGAGCCCAGTGCGGGGCTTGAACCCACAAACTGTGAGATCTTGACCTGAGCTGAAGTTGGATGCTTAACCGACTGAGCCACCCAGGCACCTCAATGTCACACTCATTTTTTTTTTTTTTTAATTTTTTTTTTCAACATTTATTTATTTTTGGGACAGAGAGAGACAGAGCATGAACGGGGGAGGGGCAGAGAGAGAGGGAGACACAGAATCGGAAACAGGCTCCAGGCTCCGAGCCTTCAGCCCAGAGCCTGACGCGGGGCTTGAACTCACGGACTGCGAGATCGTGACCTGGCTGAAGTCGGACGCTTAATCGACTGCGCCACCCAGGCGCCCCAATGTCACACTCATTTTAATAGGGTTCGTTGGCCCCTCTTTGGGCTTTGTGCTGACAGCTCGGAGCCTGGAGCCTGCTTTGAATTCTGTGCTCCTCTCTCTGTCTGCCTCTCCCCCGTTTGTGCTCTCTCTCTCTCTCAAAAATAAACATTAAAAACTCTTTTAATATGTTTTTTTCGAAATAATTTCTAATTTGGTTTGTGATATCTTCTTTGACTTGTGTGTTACATATAAACTTTTTTTTTTATGTTTATTTATTTTTGAGAGAGAGACAGAGTGTGAGTGGGACTTGAACCCATCAACCACAAATAATGACCTGAGCTGAAGTCGGATGCTCAACCGACTGAGCCTCCCAGGAACCCCCCTTTTTTTTGTTACTAATTTCTGATTGAAAATTCTCTTGTGTTCATAGGACTATCTGGTCCATGTACTATCTGGTTTCAGTCTTTTGAGGTCTATTGAAACTCATTATAATCTTGTTTAGTAAATGTTCTATGTGTATCTGAAAGGAATATGTGTTCCACTGTCCTTGGGTTTAATGTGTTATTAATGTTAATTAATTGATAGTTGATAGTGCCGTTCATATCTTACATATCTTTATTGATTTTATTTCTACTGATTAATTTCTGAGAGGAGTGTTGGCCATTTCCAGCTATAGTTGTGGATTTGTCTATTTCCCCTGTCAGTTTGGTTCATTTTTACTTCATGTATTTTGAACCTCTAAAAGTAGGCATATGCACATTAAAGATTGTTCTGTCTTCTTGGTAAATTGAACCCTGTGTAATTATAAAATGCCTCCTTTTCTCTGTGGTAATATTCCTTGTCTTGAAGTCTACATTATGTGAGTCTGCTTCCATTTAATATAGTCACTCCTGCTTTCTTATGGTTAATGTTTGCCTAGTATATTTTTCCTATTTTAATTTTTAACCTATTTGTGTCTTTTTTTTCTTAAATGAGTTTCTCTTATTATTATTTTTTAAAATGTATGTTTATTTTTTGAGAGAGAGAGAGTGTGAGCAGGGAGGGGCAGAAAGAGAGGGAGACAGAGAATCTGAAGCCAGCTCTGTGCTGTTAGCACAGAGCCCTCCACAGGACTCAATCTCACGAACCATAACATCATTACCTGAGCTGAGGTCAGATGCTTAACTGACTGAGCCACCCAAGTGTCCCTTAATTAAATTTCTTCTAGATACCAGATAGGTCCTATGTGTTGTTTTGGTTTTAAATCCAGTCTTACCATCGTTGCTTTTTAATTGAAGTGTTTAGACCATTTACATTTATTTGATATGGTAGCATTTAAGTCTGCCATTTCACTATTTGTTTTCTATTTACCCATCTGTTTTATGTTTATTCTTTCCTCTTTTCCTGGCATATTTTTTATTACTTTTTTACTATTCTGTTTCCTCTCTTGGCCTATTAGGTATAAATCTTTGTTTTATTTTTACAGTAGTTGCTCTAAGGTTTAAAATATGCATGTTTAACTAATATTGTCTGTTTTAAAATAATATGCTGCTTTATTTATAGTGTAAAAACTTTATGGAGTATCCTTTCATCTTCCACATACCTTTGGGCTATTGTTGTCGTACCTTTTACTTCTGCATATATAATAAACCCCACAATTCATGTTACTATTTTTGCTTTTAATGATAAAAATTCTTTTACATTTACCCACATATTTGCCACTTCCACTGCCCTTAATTCCCTTGCTTAGATCTGAGTACCCATATCTGCATCATTTTATCTTTAGCCTGAAAGCCTCAACATTTCTTGTAGAAAAGATCTGCTGGCAGTGAATTCTCTCATCTTTTTTGTTGAAAAATCTCAGTTTCTCCTGCATTTCTGAAGGGTATTTTTACTGGCTATCAAATTTTAGTTGCATGGTTTCTATCTTTCTGCATTTTAAGCTGTTTTTCTGTTGTCATCTATCTTGTATCATTTCTAATGGGAAGTCAGATGTTCTTAGCATTGTTCACCTGTGTCTAGTTTGCCTTTTCACTCTGGCTGCTTTATATAATCTTCTCTCTGGTTTTCAGCACTTTGGTGAGGACAGTGTATCTTGGGTGGTTTTCCTGGAGTTCTTGGATTTGTGGGCTTAGAAATGTCAACAAATTTGGGAAGAGTTTTAGTAATTATTTTTTAAGTATCCCCCACCCACATTTTTTGGGTCTGAAATTACACATAAGTTATATTACTTGATGTTGTCTCAGAGGTTACTTTTTTGTTTTGTTTTGTTTTTGTTAATAGGTCATTCCTTTAGTGTCTATTGTGCTGTTGGGTTTAGCCAGTGAAGTTTTCATTTCAGTTATTGTATTTTTCTTCTCTAGACCTTGTGTTTGATTATTTGTCATATCTTTCATTTCTTTTCTCATTTTGTTGCTTTTCTTTCTTTAAATTTTGAACATATTTGTAATGTTTTAAAATTTTTATCTGTTGGGGCACCTGGGTGGCTCAGTCGGTTAAGCATCTGACTTCGGCTTAGGTCATGATCTCACGGTCTGTGAGTTCGGGCCCTGCATTGGGCTCTGTGCTGACAGCTCAGAGCCTGGAGCCTGCTTTGAGTTCTGTGTCTCCCTCTCTTTCTGCCCCTCTCTTGCTCGTGTTCTGTCTCTCTCTCTCTCTCAAAAATAAATAAATGTTAAAAAAAAATTTAAAATCTTTATCTGCTGATTCTATAATTTTCACCATTTTTTAGTTTGTTTCTGTTGACTGACATTTTTTCTTTTAATTATGGGTTACATTTTCCTGCCTCTTTGCATGTAATTTTTTATTGGATGTTGTATGTTGTGAATGTTGCATTATTAGTTATCTTGATTTTGTTGTCTTCCTTTAAAGAGGATTGAATTTTGTTTTGGCAAGCAGTTAAGTCACTTGTGGGTTAGACTGATTTTTTTTTTTTTTTTTTAAGGCTAGTTTTTAAACTCTTAGGTTGATCTAGAATTGCTTTATTTAGGCTTCTGCATTTAGCTCTCTAATAAGACCTGGCCTGTCTAGGGTCTCTGCTGAATGCCTGCAGTGTTCATTGAAGTTTCCACTCTGGCTGGTTGGAGTTCAGATATCTCCCATATGGTTGTCAACTCTGGGAATTGTTCAGTTTCAAGTCCTCTAGTTGTTTGTTTCACACACACCTGCCACCCTCAACAGTTTGGCTCTGCCCAGCCATGTAGAATTCTACGCTACAGGTTGGTATAGCCAAAGACTCAAGGAGACCTTCTACAAAATTTTGAAACTATTTCTATATGTGGAGCTCCTTCCTCTCTGATACTCTGCCCTGGCAGATTCCAGCCTTCTTAGCTCCCCTAAACCCTGAACTTTGTCACCTCAACCTGTTTAGCTCACTGGGCTCTGCTTGTGGTCATTTCCACAGTGCTACAGTGTAGAAAGTACCTCCAAGCAGAAAGCCACAGCCTTCATAGGACTCACCTTTGGTTCCTCTCTCTCAAGAATCATAGTGCTAACTGTTGTTCAGTGCCTAAAACAGTTTTTTCCTATATTTTGTCCAATTTTCTAGTTGCTTAAAATGAGAGGGCAAGTCTGGTACTAATTGCTTCATCATGGCCTGAGCAGAAGTTGAGAGGTATTGTTTTTATTTTCAATTTATAGGTAAGGAACTCATGGCTACAGATGTTTAAGGAATTATTCCTTCTGTACTCCTTTTAGCAGATGGATACTCTTTATGTTTGTCTCTTTAAAACCATATAACTTACCGCCAGCCACATTGACCCCTGTCTGCTCTAGACCTGGGTTTCGCTTTTTCTGCAAAGGTCAAGGTAGTTAGTATTTTAGACTTTGGGGGTCACATAAAGTCTATGTCACATATTCTTCTTTATTTTACAACCTTTTAAAAATGTGAAAACCATCCTTAGCTAGTGGGCCACACAAAACCACACCATGGCCAGATTTGGCCTGGGGGTCACAATTTACCACCCCAGCTGTAGACAGTGCCTTTGTATCTTAGACTTTCCTAGGCCCCCACTTATTCAAAAGTCATATAGTCTTTATCTTATTCCCTAGGGTCTTGCTGACAACAAGATTTATTCAGCTTTTGGTTTGGGGCAAGCATATCCATCATTATGTTAGTTTTCAAATGAAGAAACTTTGGCATAGAGAGGTTAAATGCCGGACACACAGTTAGTAGGTGGCAGAATAGAGATTTATTTATACTTAGGTCTGTCTGATTTTAAAGACTTCCCCCCGCTCACCATCCCCAAACATTTGAAACCATATGCTATACTAGCTCTGACAGAATAGCTCATTTGGTTTAAATAAAAATTCATGCTGATATTTTAATGGTTAATAATGGTGTAATATTTTTCTCACTCATGAGAATGACAGAATCGTAGCTCTTCAAGGTTGGAAGAAATACTGACTGTATCAAGTCCGGACTCTTGCTGATGTTGGAATCCCTTCAGCAGCATCTTCGTCAGCCATGCTATTTCCATTTAAATATCTTGACTGTCTCTATGGGCAGCCATTAGTTTCGGTCTTACCTTCTGGTAAGACCAGAACAAGCCTGTTCTGCACATTGAAGTTCTTCAAATGCCCTCCCTTTCAGTGTCAACCAGATTTTTTTCAATGATTTCTCATAGAACCTGGCATCCAGTCACCTCATGGCCTACTCTCTTTTCTCTTTATTTCAGTTTATCCATGGTCTTATCAATATGACACTCAGACAGTAGGAAGCAATGGACTACCGATGCACACACCAACATGGTTTGTTCTCAAAAACATGCTGAGTTGAAAGAAGCCAGAAGCCAAGAAAGTACAGCCTGTATGTTTCCATTTATATGAAACTCTAAAAAACAAGTCTGTAGTGACAGAAGGCAAATCAGTGATTGTTTGGGGTTAGATGTGGGGTGAAGGGGATTGACTGGGGTGAAGCACAAGGACATTTCTTAATGGTGGTGGTGGTTGGTTACATGGGTATATAAATTCATCAAATTTTATCAGACTGTACACTTTAGTGGGTACATTTCATTGTGGACATATCTCAATAAAATGGACTAAAAATATACAGTTCAGGGGTGCCTTAGTGGCTCAGTTGGGTGAGCACTGGACTCTTGGTTTTGACTCAGGTCGTGATCTCACAGTTTGTGGGTGTGAGCCAAGCATCAGGCTCCACACTGCAGCGCGGAGCCTATTTGGAATCCTCTCTCTCCCTCTTTCTGCCCCTCCCCTACTCACGTGCATGCATGTGCGCATGCTCTCTCTCTCTCCCTTTCTCTCAAAATAAGCATTTAAAAAATGCTTTAAAAAATGTACAGTTCTCAGAAATGAACGTGGTGCTCTAGTACTGGTTTTACCAGTATAAAATATAATAGAACTAATACTTCTCACCATCTGAATACTTTGAATCCCTATTAATAATTTACCTGTTTTAAGGAACTCCTTCATAGTGTTGATACATATTAAAATCAAACTTAACTAAAACCTCTCTCATATGTGTTATTATCAACCTTGATATAATTCCTTCTATTTAAAAAACACTCATTTTTGAGAGAAAAAGAGAGAGCATGAGTGGGGCAGGGGCAGAGAGAGAGAGGGAGACTCAGAATCTGAAGCAGGCTCTAGGCTCTGAGGGGTCAGCACAGAGTCTGATGCAGGGCTCGAACTCACGGACCATGAGATCATGACCTGCACTGAAGTTGGACGCTTAACCAACTGAGCCACCCAGGTGCCTAACTCCTTCTACTTTTACAGTTGATTCTTTAAATGTGTTCTCTGTGTACCCAGAGCACTTTTTCATACATAGCACTGTGATAATAGCATTTATCTCATTGTTGTGATTTTTTGGTTCAAATGTCTGCCTCTCTGATTAGTCAGTGAACTTCCCCTGCAGAACCCTAGTCCCTTTTGTATCCCTGGATCCCAGTATAATAATTGGGTATCGCAGGCACTCAGTAAATGTTCAGTTGAATACTAAAGAATGAGGGAATAGATTTTTTTCTTCAGAGCCCATCTCAGATATATGTCCTCCAACAAGTGTTTCTGATTTTCTGCTCTTCAAAGCTAGGTTAGGCATTTCTGCTGGCCCTGTCACTAATATTTTGTGCTTATCCATCCCATTATAATTTATACTGTTTTCATATTCAAGGATATTCACTGCACTATTTATAGTAGTATAAGTAGCAACTTACCTATCCAATAACAGGGAAATGGTTAAATTATGATTCATTATAACAGTGGAATCTAAGCTATCATTAAAATAATATTGTAAAATAATGTTTAAATGTTTATTTTGGGGGGGGGGGTAGAGAGAAAGGGATAGAGAATCCCAAGCAGGCTCCACACTGTCAGCACAGAGCCTGACATGGGGTTCCATCTCACGAACTGCGAGATCATCACCTGAGCTGCAATCAAGAGCTGGTCGCTTAACCAGCTATGCCACCCAGGAACCCTTGTGAAATAATTTTTTTTTAAAGATGTGGTAGGGGTGCCTGTGTGACTCAGTCCTAAGCATCAGACTTCAGCTCAGGTTATGATCTTGTGGTTTGTGAGTTCAAACCCTTCATCAGGTTCTGTGCTGAGAGCATAGAGTCAACTTCAGACCCTGTCTCTCTATCCCCCTGCCTCAAAAAAACCCCATAAAGATGTAGTAAAATGTTTTATAAGTGATAATGAGAGAAAACAAGACACAAAAGGCTATATTTAGATTTCTGGTTTTAAGAAAAGTAAAATGTATATACACGTACATACATGGCAAAAAGACCAAAAGATTATACAGATGTTAGGAAAGTTTATCTCTTCACAGAGGATTATCAGAGATTTTATTTTCTTTTTCTTCCTCCTTTTTTTTTTTTCACTTTTCAGAAAGCTTGTTACTATAAACAGGAAAAAAATAGTTACTAAAAATGTAATTGAGAGGAGAGGGAGACGTGACAACTAAGAGTAACAAGGGGTTGTGGAACAAAAAACAAAACTTTGCATATATGCAAAAAGTGACAAAATCAGAGTAAAGTCTGTAGTTAATGTATTGTAGCAATATTAAGCTAGTAAGAACAGATACTACACTTGATCTTAGCCAAAAGGTGGATAACTTATGTATTGTAGCAATATTAATTTCCTAGTTTCACTGAGTATACCACCGTTATATAAGGTGTTAATATTAGGGAAAGTTGGGGGAAGATGATATGAGAACGCTCTATACAATCTTTGCAACCCTTCTGAAAGTCCAGAATTATATCAAAATAAAAAAAATGTGATTGAGTATAAATAGGATTATAAACTCCTTAAGGATAGAGAGTAGGTCTTATTCATCATAGCACACCTTGGGCTGTATCAGGCATATAGTAGATGCTTATAAAATATAAAGGAATTGAGGTGAAATTGTATATTTTCTCAGTTTCTGCCATCCCAGTTATTTTGACTCTGGCTTCAGCCTTCTAAGGTGATATTGAATTTCTGGTGTCATCATCCATTCATATGCTAAATTTTTGTTGAGTATTTATCATGTAGTATATAATGTGCTCAGCCCCACAAGCACTCGAAGACAGTCCCCTGGCACTTGTGAGGTCACGAGGAGCTAAAACGTGTACAGAGATTTATAACAAAGGGTGATTGTTTTAAGTATTACACAAACTGTTACGGACATGGAGAGTCTATAGCAAATATATCCATTTGGGCGATTAAAGGATGCTTACCGAAGGAATGCTTATTCAAAGACGTGAAATTTTAAATTTATAAATATTTTTTAATGTTTATTTTTGTGAGAGAGCGTGAGCAGGGGAGGGGCGGAGAGAGAGGGAGACACAGAATCTGAAGCAGGCTCCAGGCTCTGAGCTGTCAGTAGAGAGCCCAACAAGGGGCTCAAACTCATGAGCTGTGAGATCATGACCTGGGCTGAAATCGGACCCTTAACTGACTGAGCCACCCAGGCACCCCTGAAATTTTAAATTTATGGTGGTAAAATTCTACCACCATATTTCAAGAAGAAAGGTAACTACCTTTATATTTAAAATGTGGCCTTTGGGGCGCCTGGTTGGCTCCATCAGTGGAGCATGCAACTCTTGATCTTGGGGTTGTGAGTTAGAGCCCCATGTTGGGTATAGAGATTAAACAAACAAGAAACAAACATATATTAAAATAAAATGTGGCCATTGACTGCGATATTTGGAAAGAGGAGACCCTTTTATTGACTTGAGTCCTTCTGAGAAAACCATACCTTTGTTATCTACTTGTTCCTTGAGAGCAAGGACAAGGTGAGGAACGAGGTAGAAAAGAGAAGAGGAAGAAACTGAAAGGAGCAGGGACAGCCTTTCCCTGGGTCCCCATTACCTCCTGATGTGTATTTCAGAAGCCTGCAGAGTGCAGTCTGTAGGTTATTAGATATGAATCTATATTGTGTAGTTCTAGTGCTTATTGTAACTAAGAGTTGGTGGGATGTTTTGTAATGTTCGCATATATTTATAGATGTGTGAAAAACTTACTGTATATAGAGTGTTCATTCGGTCATCCCACAAATATTTATTGAGTGGTTTACAAAGGAAGATGATCTCATTCAGTTCCCACTGCAGGCTCCCTGTGGGAGAGGAGTCTAGGATTATCATCATTTTCAGTCTACGGATGATCAGGTTGCATTTCAGAGTTTAGTAGCTAAGTGAGTCGTTTAGTACCACACAGCTAGCTACTTTGTAGTAGTTTCTAGAACCCATGTCTTCCACCTCCAAATTAAGTACTCTTCCCAGTATGCCTAGTACTTGCTCTGATACTGTGCTGAGTATATATGTCTTTGAGTGTTAAGTGAAATATTAAACAGTTTCAATTCCTGACCTTTCTGAACCCAATCAAGAGGTTAGACCAAGGAAATAATTCCTTTCCAACAATTAATTGCTATTGAAAATCATGGGGCGCCTGGGTGGCGCAGTCGGTTAAGCGTCCGACTTCAGCCAGGTCACGATCTCACGGTCCGTGAGTTCGAGCCCCGCGTCAGGCTCTGGGCTGATGGCTCGGAGCCTGGAGCCTGTTTCCGATGCTGTGTCTCCCTCTCTCTCTGCCCCTGCCCCGTTCATGCTCTGTTTCTCTCTGTCCCAAAAATAAATAAAAAACGTTGAAAAAAAAATTAAAAAAAAAATCAATGTGTATTTTTTTTTAATGAAAACATTTATTAGAGAAAGATCTCTCTTTTAAGCCTTTCCTCCAGCCTAGAAGCTCTGGTATGCTTTTGGGGGTTTTACAAAGCTCCCCAGGTAGTTATGACTAGGAGAAAGAGGTGGGAACCACTGCTTTGGACCAGTGCTTCCACTGTTTTCCAACAAAGTGAACTTGGTAACTTTCATGTTGGTAAGCAAGCCACATTAGTTTGCCATTAAAACAAAATTCCTTTAAAAAAAAAAAAAAAAGAACAAAATTCCTTTGAAGTCTCCTGTTTTAACCAGAAAGTTCTTATATAATCTATTTTCTATTTCATAAATGTTTATTTATTTACTTTGAGAGAGAGAGAGAGAGAGAGAGAGAGAGAGAGAGAGAGAGAATCCCAAGCAGGCTCCACACTGTCAGTGCAGAGCCTGATGTGGGGCTCAATCCCATGAGCCGTGAAATCATGACCTGAGCCAAAATCAAGAGTCAAACGCTTAACTGAGCCACCCAGGTGCCCATATATTCTATTTAAAAAATATTATTTTGTCTTAAAAAGATATTTATGGTTCTGTATATAGATATGTATATATGTATACATATGTATATATATTTAAAATTTATTTATTCTGAGAGAGAGGGAGTGCACAAGTTGGAGAGGAACAGAGAGGAAGAGAGAGAGATTCCCTAGAAGGCTCTACATTGTCAGTGCACAGTCTGCTGTGGGGCTCAAACTCACAAACCAGGAGATATGACCTGAGCCGAAATCAAGAGTTGGACGCTTGATGGACTGAGCCACCCAGGTACCCCTTTATTATTTATATTTAATCCCAAATCTAAATGAACTTTATTTCCTTACAAGATATGAAGGAGGGTATCCAATGTGTTTTTTTTTTTTCAATGGGTAACCAGTTGTCCCTGTAGCATTTATTAAATGATGTGTCTTCTCTTTGCTGATCTGAAATGCCACCTTTATTCTACAGCAAGCCCCAGTGTTCATAGTTATAGGTCTGTTTCTGGGTTATGTATCCCTGTGTGAGGACCACGCTGTTTTAATAACTGTAGCTTGGAAGCATTTTTGTTAGACAGTTTTTAACCTTCCAATAATCAACAGTGACATTGAAGATCACATCTGTGCCTAGCTGCCAACCTCATCTCTTGCCACTCCCCCTGTAATTCACTCCCTCCAAATCTGGCCATATCCAGTTCTCACAGTCCCCCAAGTATTCCTTGCCTCATCAAATGCCCATGTCTTGTGCAAGTCCCTCTCTGCTTGCCCTCTTCTCCTAATGTGGTTAATTTGTCCTCAAGATCCATTGTAGGCTCCTCTTCTGAGAAACCTTCACAGATTTCCCGCAGGCTGCAAGAAACCTTCCTCCTTTACGCTTTCATAGTGCTTCATGCTTAACTTTCTCATAGTATTTTGTCTTTTGTCTGGTATCCAAAGCTCCTAGCACAATGGCACTCATTGCACTCAGTTTTAAAAAATAAAACAGAAGAATCCTTGGAAGTAGCCTAGGTACACAGTGCTCCTTCAAGCGCCTGCATACTTTTTTTGCACATACTGTTTCCTTGGACTTCATTGCCTAGCAATTTCCTGCTTAAACTTTCAGACTCTGCTCAGGGGTCACCTCCGAAGGAGCCTTTTGGCCCTTTCTCCTCCTCAGAGTCCTCTGCTTACTCCCACTGCACCTTGTGCATGCCTCTGTTAGAGGGTTTTTCATAGTGCTGTAGAGGATAGTGCACATCTGGACGCACAGTGCTATTTAGTGGCTTGGCTTTGGAACTGAATAGCCTAAGTTCTAAACCTGACTTTACCACTTTCCCAGCTTTGTATCCTGCTTACCAATTATTTAACCTTTATAAGCCTGTTTCCTTAGGTGTAAGATGGGGATAATAATAACTTCTTCCTTACGGGGTCATTATAGGACTAAATGAGACAATACCTCTGAAATGCTTTGTCTTGTATCTAGAACATAGGGGGCCCTGAGTAAATACTACTTGTTATTATATCTCCACTAGATTTTGTATAAGACTTTCTCTTATTTATCTCTGAAACTCAACACCTAGTCTGGAGCCTGGCAGGGAGTAGGCTGATGAATAAATTACCAGCTGTCCTCAAAACTCTCCCCTCCTGTTTTGCTTTTCTCAGTGGTGCCATCCATGTCTTTAGTGTCATCTCTAACTTTCCTTCTCATTCAAAACAAAACAAAACAAAAAAATCGTTGAGTGTTTATCATGAGCCAGGCACTGTGCAAGGCCGTGGATGAAAAAGAAAAAGATACAGTCTCTATCCATTGGAGCTTATAGTATAACAGGGGATATAGTTACAAAATAAAATAAAAATACAAGAATCTGTGAGCTCGTTACTGTTTACTCTACTTTTGTTTATGTTTGTACATTTTCAAAATAAGTTTTTAAGTAAATAAATGGATAAGTAATTGTAAAATGTTACGTGCTGTGAAGAAAATGAATAAAGGCTGCGTTTCAGGAAGGACCATCATAGGTAAAGTGGTCTGAGGAGTTTGCATTCTAGCTGAGACTGGAGATTGAGAAGGAGCCAGCCAGAGGGGAGGGTGTTCCCAAGGGAGGGAGTAGCATGTAGCACACCACAGGAGAGCAGTCCTTAGCATGGTCAAGACACTGAAAGGTCAGCGAGGAAGACTGGAGAGAGACATTGGAGGGCAGAGAAGCAGAGAGCATGTTCCTTACGATCTTGAGGACAAAGAGAAGGAGTCCAGATTTTATTCCTGTTACAGTGTGGTGCTGCTGAAGACTTACAAGCAAGGAATAGGCTGATTTAATTTTGTTTTTTAAAGGTGCATATCAGAAAGATTGAAAGGAGACAAAGATGGGAGCAGTTGGGAAGCTGTGGCAGTAGTTGAGACGAGATGAGAATAGCAAGGGAGGTGAAGAAAAATGAACACATTGGAGATGTATTTTGGAGACAGACTCAGGAACTTGCTGGTGGATTTGAAATGGGAGAGGAATCCAGATTCATGGCTTGAGAGCTGGATCTTGTGTTATTTTCTGAGATTTACTAAGGCAAGAATGTTTTGGAAGGGAAGTCAAGAGCTAGAATTTGATTACATTAAGTTTGAGATGCTTTGAGGTGTCCAAGTGGAAATGTCAGTTAAGTCATTGAACACCGTAGAACCAGAGTCCCAAGCAGAGTACCAGGCTGCAGATATAAATTTGGGACATTTTCACTCTAAGGATAATAATTAAAGCCATGGAAATGGATGATGTCATTTAAGGAGACAGTAAAGAAAAGGAGGCTTGGTATTAAGTTCTGAATTACTTAACATTTAGGGACTAGGTCAGAGGAGGATGAAGATGAGAAGTAAGAGAAGTGAAAAATATAGAAAGGAAACTAGGAGAGCGAGGTGCCACAGAAGCACTGTATCCCAGGCCAGTGCCTAGAACGGTACCTGGCCAGGGCTGGTGCTCAGTAATCACCGGTTGAATGAAATCAAGAGATTATTCCAAAGAAGGAGGGAATGATAAACAGAATTTAGTGCTGCTGGGAGGCCCAGTAGGATGAGGGCATAAACTAGATATTGGATTGGCAGAATGGATATTGCTGGTGATGGAGGCAGAAGTCATATTGGAATGGATTGAACAGAGCATGGGTGGGAGGTAAAAAGTGCAGATAGCATTTTTTTAAACCACTTTAATAAAGTTTGGCTGTGAAGGGAGTAGAAGAATGGAGTAATACCCAAAGGGGGATATAGAGTTCCAAGAAGAATTTTTATTTGTTTCTTAAGAGAGGTCATATATAACAGCTTGAATATACATAGATGGGGGATGATCCAGGAAAAAGTGGATGATGCTTGATGGAGAAAAAAGAGGGGATAATTATAAGATTGGAGTTCAAGAGTAGGGAAGAAGGGATTGGATTGGGTGCATAAGTGGAGGGATTGCTCCTTAAGAGAAGTTCCCTTCTGTTGAAAAACAAGGGAAGAAGGGAAAATGGGTGCAGATTCAGGTAGGTTATACGTGAATCTGGTATAGTCTGAAGATGGTTGTGAGAAGATGACAGATTTCTAGTTTTAATTTTAGGGTTTTTTAGTTCTCAATGAAGAATAAAGGACGTTAGCTAAAAGGGACACAAGGATTGTAGAGGAGGGAAAAATGAGTAAGAAAGAGCCTTCTTGAGGAGAGGAAAATTAGAAAACAGTGAAATCTAGTAGGGTTACTAGTTAAGATTGAGTGTCAGTTTAGTGACCTTGAATTTATGGTGAATATAATTGGCCTAGTTGAATGCTTTTTCATCAATATTTTTGGTATGGAGAAGGCAGTTTCTTGAGTTCTGGGATTATAGAGTTCGAAAGAAAGAGACCTTGAAAGAAAGTTGAGGGTTCTAGCGAGGACAGGATTATGACTTTAACTATGAAATCTGAGCTAGATAAAAAGAAAAGTGAAATCTGAAGAGGGAGGATGGGGTCAAGGGATTGAAGGTCTCGTGGGAATTGAAAAGTTGTTTTCATGGGGCACTTGAGCAAGTGAACTAGAAGGATCAAATAGTGGATTGAGTTTGGAGGAGATGCAAGACAGATTGAGTTTGGGGTGACACTGGAGGGGTGTGGTTGAGGCAGAGTGAAGGAAAAGGTCCTTGGAGCTGACCAGTTTACAGAACAGAGAGGCCAAGGTGGTTGGCTAGGTTACCCATTTGGATGTTGAAGTTATGTTGAGTGTGATGACTAATTGGGCTGGAGAGTTTAACACTGAGCCAGATGTGCCTCAAGATCAGATAGTGGTAAGTATTGTGCAAAGAATTAAAATTGGGCTCTGGGACAGAAAAGGGGTAGACAGTCCTTCAGGCTGGGTGGCTAGGAAGGCCTGTCTGTGGAGGTGACATTATGGTTAGATCTGAATGATGATAGGGTGAGTGGAGAAAATAATCCAGGCCGAGGGAGCAGCTAATACAAAGACTCAAACTGGATACAAAGCCCTCACCTATGAGAAGCAGACAGGAAGCTGGCGAAGTGGAGCTTATAGGACCAAGAAAGAATAAAATGAAATGAGGTTGGAGTGCAGTAGGAACCAGAGATGAAGGATTTTGAAAGTCATGGTCAGGAGCTTAAGCTCCAAGATGGCCCTGATGATCCTCAGGTATTCATGCCTCATGGTATCCTCGTGGTATTCATGCCTTTGTGTAATCTTCTCATGTTGTATAGACTTGACCTGTATGACCAGTGGGATATTGAAGCAGTGATGGTACATGATTTCCAGTGTGAAATTATAGCTTCTGCCTTGCTCTCTTAGACCACTCCCTCTGTGAGAAGACAGCCTGCCCTATTGTGAGGATATTTAAGTAGGCTGTGAAAAGGTTCTTGTGGAGAGGAGCTGAGGCCTCCAGCTAACACCCACCATGGGAGGGAGCCCTTGTGGAAGGAGATCCTTCAGCCCTAGACAAACCTTTAGATGACTGTAGCCTCTCGTGCATATTTCGTTCATAAATATTCTGGTGTGTATCTCTAAAAGATAAGGAATCTAAAAAAAAAAAACAAAAACAAAACTCCAAGCATAATACAGTTATCACATCTAAAAACTTAATAATTCCTTAAAGTCACACACAAAAAATCAGTATTCACATTTCCCCTGATTCATAAAGTTGGTTTGTTTACACCAGGATCCAAACAAGTACCAACTTACCGTTTGGTTAGTATGTTTCCTAAGTCTCTTTTTATCTGTAGGGTCCCCTCTCTTCTTTTTCTTCTCAATTTATCTGAAAAATAAACTTAGCCATCAGTTCTATAGTTTCTCACCTCAGTTTTGCTGATTACATCCCCATGGTGGGCTTGACATGTTCTTCTGTTTTGTATTTTGTGTAAACTGGTAGTTGTATCTGGAGGCTTGATCTAGTTCAGGTTATTTTTGTTTGGCAAGAATACTTTATAGGAAGTGGTATTTACTTCCATTAGGAGGCACGTCATAGCATTTGTCTCATCTTACTGTAACGTTAACAGGTATTGAAGACCAATGCCTAGCTGTGTTCATTTATGTTACAAAATGGTGGTATCTTGATTTTGTCATTTGTCTCTATTAATTAGCGAGGGAGGCTTTCCCATATCAATTCTGTGGTTAATTTGAGGTATGCTTCAGGGGCGCCTGGGTGGCTCAGTCAGTTAAGTGTCCAAGTTCAGCTCAGGTCATGATCTCAAGGTTTGTGAATTCAAGCCCTGCATCAGGCCCTCTTCTGTCAGCACAGAGCCTGCTTTGGATCCTCTGTCTCCCTCTCTCTCTGCCCTTCCCCTGCTTGCTCTCTCTCTCAAAAGTAAATAAACATTTTTAAAAATCTGAGGTATACTTCATTCAGGAAAGGCAGGTTAAATGCTTGATTCTTTCCCTTTACTTACCAGTTTTCATATTAACAATGTGGTTCCCTAGAATAGATGGGTCCAGAGAAGAACAATGATATTTAAAAAAATATATATTATGAACTTCAGGATTTTAAGATATTTAATAGATGTGCGTCCATTGCAGTGATTTTTAAAAATTTATGCTTCACATGTTCTGACTAGGGGGAGGAGCCTCTTCAAGTTGACTTCTGAAGACTTTTTACAGCATCCTTTCTTTTTGATATGGCAAGATGTCTTCTACACTTTCTGTCCCGGTCCTGAATCTGCCATTTCTTCAAGGAGCTCTGGTTGCTTTCAGTGGGAAAGGCTCTATGTGAATTTTGAGTGCTTGGTCATGTACAGCAGACTTTTAATAGATGCTTATTAGAATCTAAGTAGAGTTCAAAAACATATTCTAATGGATAGAGATTTCTTTTTTTTTTTTTTCAACGTTTATTTATTTTTGGGACAGAGAGAGACAGAGCATGAACGGGCGAGGGGCAGAGAGAGAGGGAGACACAGAATCGGAAACAGGCTCCAGGCTCCGAGCCATCAGCCCAGAGCCCGACGCGGGGCTCGAACTCCCGGACCGCGAGATCGTGACCTGGCTGAAGTCGGACGCTTAACCGACTGCGCCACCCAGGCGCCCCAGGATAGAGATTTCTAATGGATAGAGATTTTATTCTTAATGTACAAAAATAAGAAACACGGAGTGCTTTTGTTCATTTGTTTGCAAGGAAATAGGAAAACGAAGGCTTTAGATAGAAAAAACATAAAGTTTTAACTTCCCTTTTAAATTGTGGAAAGCCCCTCTGAAAAAGTAACATTTAAGCAGAAATTGGAAGGAAAGGTAGGAGTTGGCCAGGTGATCATTGGGAACAAGTCTTTCAGGCAAAGGGACTAACGTGTGAAGGTACTGAGGGAGGAAAGAACCTGAAGCCTTGGAGGAACTGAGGAAAGCTGGTTCACTGGAGACAGAAGAGGAAGGCAGGGGGTTAGGAAAGCTACAGATGTCAGCACGGCCAGGTCTTACAGGGGCACTGTTGGCCTCAATCTCTCTTGGAGATTTAGAGGTACAGCCACTTAACTGTTGGTGACCCAGACTCCAAGGACTAGGTTTCCACATGCCACTTCCCAGAACCCCTTGGTCCTTCTTGTGGGAGAAGCTTAACTTGCTGGGAACTTTGTCTGAGTTCATCTTCTCTCCCTGTACTTCTTGACGGTTCTTTCTTAATAGAGGAATAAGTTATTCCTGCTTATTTTGTACCTATGAGTAAAAGAAATTTTTATTACAAACAGAATGACTTTTGGCTAATCTTCAGAAACCTTTACTCCAAGAATGTACTCATATACAATTACACCTTTAAAAGATTTTCACATCTTATCTGATCCTCATAGCAACTGTATAAGGTGGAAAGTTCTATTATGCTTTCCTCATTATATAGAAAATAGCACTGAAGCTCTAAAAAATTAGATAATTCCCCAAGGTCCACTAATAAGTAGTGAAACAGTAACTGGACACCATGTCTTGTAACTATAAACCAAGTGGTCTTTTTGCTGCGTTCCTCCATTTGCTCTGAATATGAGGGTTTCTAGCATATTTTGATGTCAGTATTTGCTGTCTCTCTCTCTCTATATTTTTTGCTGTCTATATTTTTTAAATGGAAGAATAAGTCATAAAAGCTTAAAAACCAATTTACTGTGAGAGATGAAGGAAGGGAAATAGGGTAGAGGGGACAGAGATAGGAACTAGACTGCTTTGAATATACAGCAGTTTATTTGTGGATTTGACATTACGCAATGATTTAAATGATTATAAGGCAGGGGCGCCTGGGTGGCGCAGTCGGTTAAGCGTCCGACTTCAGCCAGGTCACGATCTCGCGGTCCGGGAGTTCGAGCCCCGCGTCAGGCTCTGGGCTGATGGCTCAGAGCCTGGAGCCTGTTTCTGATTCTGTGTCTCCCTCTCTCTCTGCCCCTCACCTGTTCATGCTTTGTCTCTCTCTGTCCCAAAAATAAATAAACGTTGAAAAAAAAATTAAAAAAAAAAATAAATGATTATAAGGCAAAGTTAATTAAAAAAATTTTTTTTAATGTTTATTTATTTTTGAGACAATGCGAGAGACAGAGTGCAAGCAGCGGAGGGGCACACAGAGGGAGACACAGAATCCGAAGCAGTCTCTATCCAGGCTCTGAGCTGTCAGCCCAGAGCCCGACGCGGGGATCGAACTCAGGAACTGTGAGATCATGACCTGAGCCGAACTCGGATGCTTAAATGACTGAGCCACTCAGGCGCCCCTAGGCAAAGTTAATTTTTTAAGGCAAAGTTAATTTTTTGTAAAAAAGCAATCTTTAAAAATTGAAAATAACAAAGAAACAAAGAACCCAAAATTTAAAACTCAGTAATTTGAGCTTTATATTCTTAGTGGTATCGACCCTAAGGATAAAAAGAACTGCAAAAAATGTAGCAACGACAACAAAACCCATATATATAACTGTGTGTCCATATATTATTGGTGATGGTGTCAGTATTATTATTCTTTATTCTGGGGTTGTGTGTGTATTATCAGATCATACATACGAGTAATTATGTTATATTTTATCATTTTGCTGTGTTGTTGAAACCCAGATTCTCAACATGAGTGAAAAGAGTTACAGATATAAAATAAAAGGTTAATTAAAACCCTGTTAACTTGGTTTTTTAGTAGACTTTTTTAGAACAGTTTTGGGTTCACAGTAAAATTAAGCAAAAATTTTACTGCCCCATCCGCCCCAGCTGCTGTCAGCGTCCTGCACAGGAGTGGTTCATTTGTTACAGGTGATGATTCTACATTGACATTTCATTATACAAAGTCCATGGTTTACATTACATGTATTCACCACTATAATATCATAGAGAATTGTTTCACTGTCCTAAAAATCCTTTGTTCCCCTTATTTGTCCCTTCCTCTTCAAGGGCCCCTGGCAGCCTCTGATCCTTTTACTACCTCCTAGTTTTGCCTTTTCTAGAATGTCATATAGTATGCAGCCTTTTTAGATTGGCTTCTTTGACCTAGTAACATACCGTTAAGTTTCCTTCATGTCTTTTCATGACTTAAAGAGCTCATTTCTTTTTAGCACTGAATAACATTCCATTGTTTGGCCATATCACAGTTCATTTATCCGTTCACCTACTGAAGGACGTCTTGGTTGTTTCCAAGTATAGGCACTTAGGAATAAAGCTGCTGTTAAGTATCAGTGTGCAGGTTTTTGTGTAGATATACAATTCCTTTGGGTAAATATCAAGGAGTGTGATTGCTGGATTGTAAGGCTATGTTCAGTTCTGTAAGAAACCACCAAGCTATCTTCCAAAATGACTGTACTGTATTGCATTCCCTCCATCTGTGAAAGAGCATTCCTGGTGTTCCACATACTCTCCAACGTTTGATGTTTTCAGTGTTTCAGTTTTTGGCCATTCTAATAAGTGGGTGGTGGCAATTTATCATTGTTTAATTTGTGATCCCTTAATGACATACAAGGTCAAGCATCTTTTCATATACTTATTTGCCATCTGTATGTCTTCTTTGGTGAGGTGTCTGGTTCAGGTCTTTTGTTTGTTTTTTAACTGAGTTGTTCATTTTCTTACTGTTGAGTGTTAAGATTTCTTTGTATATTTTGGGTAATAGTCCGTTATCAGATAAGTCTTTTATAAACATTTTTCTTTATTCTGTGGCTTGTCTTCTCACTCTCTTGATTAAC
Organism: Herpailurus yagouaroundi; assembly: GCF_014898765.1. NCBI lineage: Eukaryota > Metazoa > Chordata > Mammalia > Carnivora > Felidae > Herpailurus > Herpailurus yagouaroundi. The sequence continues at coordinate 8,767,998 of NW_024412413.1, read as the reverse complement.
TGAATTTTGAATTGGAAGTTTTAGTGTGAACTCTTGATATATTTTATCTTTAAAAAAGCTACCTAATACATTACACTGAAAAGGCCTGGAAACAATGGCCAACCCAGTTAGCAGCATGTAAGCCTAATGTCCAAATTATGGTTTTGAAATACCAATTCTCACTAAAAGGAAGAAGGATTCCTGGGATGGCTATTCCAGGTCTGCAGCGGGAATTATGCAAGATAAATGTAGAATTCCTTATTATACCATAGAGCAAGGAAGTCATCAAAGACTATGACAAGGGTCACATCAAAAAGATGTAAGAGTACACACACATGAGAAGAGTCCCTTTGGCCAACAGTGAGACAATTAGAATACCAATAAAAACATTAACTGAAAAGTTCATGACTTCATAATGAGACTTTAAAAAAATTGTTTAAAAAACAAAAGCTTATTATTGGTTGCTATAAGCTAGTGCTACATTAAGCATGTACCTTCCTTTTCCAATACAAATTGATCTGATTTCTAGATCTCAGTACTAACTTACAACTTACTAACAAGTACTAACTTACAGAGGACAGAGCAACATACTTTACTTTCATTTCTTCAGAAGTGAATGTGAACTACAACTGAATGCCCTTGAGAGGGATTAAAATTTCCCGGTGACATTACTTCAGCAAGAAGTATTCTTTAACGTCGAATTGGTAGGCACTAGCTGTGGAAAGGCCAGATGTTGAGTGTAGAACATATCCAGTAAAGGAGGTTTAACATGCAGCTAGAATAGCAGCATTCTTCTGCAGGTGTTTTTTTGAAATGTTTTCAATTTTCTTTTCCACTCTGGGTTTTGATTACCACTTCCATGTAGTTGAGAGGAGATTATTGCTAATTTTATGTGATCTTGGAGTTCATCTGTTTTAGTTGGTCTTATTGCTGATGACACTACAATATATGTCAGTGCAGTATACGCATCAACACACTTTCCAAACATTCTAACTTAGTTAGATAATCTCAAATCACTATTGAGCTGCTAGCTAGAGTGCTGTCATTTAACGATATCATATACCCTGGAATTATTTACAATTATATTATCACAAAGAAAGAAGACTACACTTATTCAGTTATTAGAACAAAATTATTGTTCTTTGGATTACTACAGTAGTCTCATAATTCTTCCTTCTATTGCTATGTACTTTTATCAATTAGGAATAAGTTAGACTACATGTAATGGAAAATTCAAGTTTGCTTTAACCAACTAGAGATTTAGTTTCTCTTACACAACATAAAATTGAGAAATAAGAAGTCCAAGGCTGTTACTGTCCACGGTGGTGTTAATGTTTTGGATTCCTTCTACCCATTCTTAGATGTGTCTCTCTTGATAATGGCAAGGTCACTTTTCTGCTTCCCTACCAGCCAACCCCTGGAAGAAGGGCAAAGAGTGACATACAAAAGGTATGCCTTACCTAAAGAGGTGCATCTTACTGACCAGCACTGTGACACATGGCCACCTCTATTCATAAGGAAGGTTGAGAAATCTGAGTACAAGGTTATCCCCAGCCAAATCTGGATTGAAACAGGAAATGTAGGTAACTACACATTTTGCCATGTGTCCCTTTATTGTGTAACCTGTATTTTCTTAAAGCATATGCTTCATTAATTTAGCAAACATTTACTGAGTATTGGCTCTGTGCCAAAGACTGTGAATGCAGATATGAGTAAAGTACCCCATTCCTCCCATAGTTGGTAGGGAAGGGAGATAGATGTCAAAACAAGCACTATATTTATATAAGCACTATATAACCTATAACCTTCATGTTCAAGGCAGATGCCATTGACAACTACAGTGGTTTATCCATATCATTACCAGCTCACTGACCTAGTGACTTTAGCCTAGGTCTTCCATGTACTCTAGCTTCTCTGTACCCCTTTCATCTCTAACCCCAAGTATTCGTATTTTATCAAGTTAATTGTCTTAGAAACGCAAACATGACTACCATACTGACTTCAGAAAGTACTGTCTGTCATATTGAACATATTGGTATCCAAAATAAATAGTCAACCACTAAGTGCCCTGATCATGGCCAAAATTTTATGAGACTTTGGATTCTAGATCTTTGGACACAGGGTACTACTGAAATGGTCACTTCTTTCTCAGGAGGGCTGCGAGGACAATTATCAGCCTTCAGGAGTGAGTTAGAATAAAGGTCAGATATTACCCAGTTAAAGTCTAAGAAACCCTTACTATTATGGATGAGCAGAGAAGAGTTTCTGTTACTCAAGCTTAGAGTATTTTGGGGGAGCATCCAGATCTCCTGCAAAGACATGATGTTTTTGTAAATGAACTCTGAGTCAAATTTGCGCTGGCATATAGGTGTTGTGATATCGCCATACCTTGACAACTAAGTGAGTTGGGCTTGCAAGATGAATATAGTGGGACTTGATCAGGGTGTTGTGTGAGTACTTGATGGTCCCTCCACATTGCACCCCAGCCAAAGAGATCACAAAACTGACTCCACCTCTTGTGTCTTCTAAGAAATCTTGTCTCAATATTCTCCTGCTGCAGAACAGATGTAACTGTCAAAAACCACGTGTTATGTAGGATGTGGAATATATGCCAACAAATGGCTATGAAAACCAAACATTATTTCTTAATATTTATTAGCCAAAAAACATGTTACATTTTGGTTTTCAGTGGTGGGGTGGTATTGGTCAGCCCATACATTGGCATGTGAACTTATTTTCCTACAAAAGCAGTTGAAGGAATCTGTTAATTTTTTTGAGCAGCTCTGTCAACATTGTTCTGAAAAGAACAAATTAGAATGCCATTCCAGTGTGCTTATCACAATAAAAGCTTTGATAATGGAAGGAAAGGTTATCAGAGGTGGTACCAGGCTTCAGCCGGAATACAATGAAGGAAGGAGAACAGACACCCCTTCCTAACTTGCCACATTAGGGGAGTTCACCTTGGTGATCAGTAAAGGCATCAGGTGGCATAGCTGGACCATTCTGACATCTGACTGAGAAGTTCGGACTATATTCTCTGTGGGCTGGGAGGCTTTAAAACTTTTGGACAAAGAAGTGACATCATATTTACTTTTTAGTGTAAGAGCAATTCATGTTCCTTGAAAGGAACTTGAAGTTTATGAAGTAGAAAATGGAAAATTCCCCTATCTAACTCCTTAAGGTACCTATTTTTAAAGGTTGTTGTATATCTTGCCAGACTTTTCCCCTATACTTTTATGCTGGCATATAATATATATATAGATATCTATCTATATCTATATAGAGAGAGCATATACCTATATATGCTATATTATACATTGTATACATTACATGTATACATATGCTACATGTAGTATAGTATATGTACCTGTTATATGTATACAGTTAACCCTTGAACCACATGGGTTAGAGGCACCAATCCTCTCCTGTAGTCAGATACCTCAGATACCAGTGAATAACTTTTTACCTCCATATATATATATATATATATATATATATATACACACACACACACACACACACACACATATACACACACACATATATATACACACACACACACACACACGTGTGTGTGTGTGTGTGCGTATTATGTAAATATAAGGTATATATATTATATATCTATATATATATTTTTTGCCATAAGAGATTAAACCATACATGATGTTTTATGATGGCTTTTCTTTTACTCTAACAAGATGTTGTGAACCTTGTCCATGTTATATAGCCTCCTTTTTAACAGCTACAGAATATTCTGTTGTTTCTATTACCAATCTCCAAGTGGTTGACATTAAGTTCATTGAGGATTACTGTTCAGGATTGCAAATAGTAGGGCAGCAGCAGCAATGAACATGTTTATACAAATGTATTTGTACACTTAGGAGTATTTTTGGTAGACTCCATTCTTAGGAGAAGTAGAATTGCTGTATGAAAGAAATGGATATTTTAAATTTTGGTAGATGTTGTCATTTTATGCTATGAAAAGTAGTGTATAAGCTGCCTTTTCTACCATCAATATGAGATGGTGCTGCTGTCCCCACACCCAACTTTGTCAATCTTAATCTTTGCCAATTTGCTAGGTGTAAAAATCTTTTTTTTTTTAAGTATTAGATTTATGTTTTTATATCATTTATATTTTTTCTTTTTGTGAATTGTATATTCTTTTCCTTTCTGCAATTATCTAATTAGATTTATTTTTTTCATTTTATTAAATTAAGTAATCTCTACACCCATGGGGCTTGAACTCACCACCCTGAGATCAAGAGTTGTGTGTTCCTCTAACTGAGCCAGCCAGGCACCCCGTGTTCATTTTTTTTCTTAACAGTACGAGAGCACTCTTTTCTGTTATGCACTGCAAATGTTTTATTAGTATATCTTTTTATTTTATGATCTTTTTCTGGCCACAGACAAGTTTTAGATTTTTATGTAGTAAAATTTATTAGAAATTTCTTTTAAGCCTTCTGGGTGAAGTTATCATGCTTTTAGGAAGATCATCTACTGAAGATGATAAAAATATTTTTATGATGATTTAATCTATTGTGTTCCTTTTGGCTTTTTAATTAAAGTGTTTGATATACTTGGAATTTTATTTTGGTGCACAGAGTAAGATGCACTCTCCATTCCCACAACAACCAGCCAGTTCCTCCAAAACCATTTATTGAAAAATTCATCTTTTCTCCACTTATTTGAAGGGCCTTTTATATCAGAATTTCTCACATGTGGTGCATTTCCTCTCTTCTTGACTGTCTAGAGCCCCAGCTGTGGAACCAACCAAATTGGTATATTGGATGAGGACTAGTGGGAAGAGAGATTGAATGTAAGCGGTGTTAGAGGGTGGTGATATCAGAAGTGAATAGTACTTAGGGGCACATGGGTGGCTCAGTTGGTGAAGCATCTGACTCTTGGTTTGGGCTTAGGTCATGGTCTCACAGTTAGTTTGAGCCTTGCATTGGGCTCTGTGCTGGCAGTGAGTAGCCTGCTTGGGATTCTCTCTCTCCCTCTCTCTCTGTCTCTCTCTCACTCGTTTTGTCTCTCTCAAAATAAATAAATAAACTTAAAAAAAAAAAGTGAATAGTACTTGAAAGAGCAGTTTGGAGAGCAGTTCTTTTTGGATAGGTCAGGTTGGAGATTGGAGGAACATTGTGGTAGAAATTCTTAGCCTGTTCTGATATTCTCTTGTCTTGGCCCATTCCTTCTTGTTCTGCTTTTTTATATCCCTAACAATCAAACTTTAGCCTATATCAGAATCACCTAGAGGGCTCATTACAAACATTGCTGGTTTTGCCCCCACAGTTTCTGATTTGATACGTCTGGGTACAGCCTGAGAATTTACAGTTGCGTCTAGTTCCCAGGTGATGCTGATGTTGCTGGTTTGGGGACCGCACTTTGAGCACCACTGCTGGAGAGCAGGTCCCTTTCACTTCCCTCTTAGATTACTCTAATAGTCTCTAGTTTGTTTGCTTTTCCTAGTTTTCTTGCCCTTCACCCTTTCCTGACACCAGTTAGGATTATAGTGGTGAGAGTAGAAGTGGAGAGAAGGAATAAACTTGAAAGACATTACAAAAGAAAGCTTAATGGTCTTTGGAGACTGAGTGGATGTGCGGAACAAAGGAGCAGGAAGCCAAAGAGACAGTTTCTAAACATTGCCACCAGATTTTCTCTTGCAGAAACACTTCTTTCATCTTGTTATTTCCCTGTTCAAGAAATCTGCAGTGAGATAAATCTAAAATGAGATTTATCTGTGTAAAATACAACTGACAGTTGACACCCAACCCGTGTGGTTTCTCCCGGTCTAAATCCAATCTCATTGTGACAAATGACGTTGCAAGTAGATCTCTGCATTACCAAATACTTTCAAGCCCGAGCCAGTGACCTACTTCAAGCAATATCCAATTTAACAATTCCAGTTCAGCAAAAGAATTTGGATAGCATTTTAGGACTTCATGTAGAATTTAATCTGAAGTACATTTGTATAAAGAACTGTTGATTTCTGAGTGTTAATTTAAACTCTATTTAGAAATCCTGTTTATCAGATGTACAACATTTTTTAAATCTCATACACTGTGCTTTCTGTATTTACCTTTTTCTTATGCTTGCCATTTGGCTATAAGAGGGGGGCATTGTGCCAGATATTCATATTTGCAATTATAAATGCAGATGAGGCCAGAATGTGTGTTTGTACAGGTGGGGTGAAATAAACAAATGACAGTGAACGCCTGTTTATCAAGATCATCGTTTTGTTGCTACTGGATTGGAAAAGAAGTAAGGAGGTGGCGCTTTGGGTTTTTAAGATACTTTGTACATGACGTTTAAAACTTGCTTTGTTTTTAAAAGCTTAACATTTCTTATTATGCTATACGCTTGTGTTCTTTGGTCCCATGTGGGGGTGAGATTTTAAAGATGTGAGAATTACAGCTAGCTGTAAAAAAGTGCCGAACATTTGTGTTTTTAAAAACACCTTTATTGGGGTATAATTTACACACCATAAAGTTCACCTATTTTAGGTGTACAATTAAAACATCTTTTTAAGTGTACACCATTGTGTAATCATCACCACAGCCCCATTTTAGAACATTTCCATCAGCCCAGAGGGACCCTGCATACCCATTTGCGGCCTGGTGTTCCCACTCCCAGCCCCAGGCAACCACTAATTTACTTTTTTGTCTCTATAGATTTGCCCTTTGTGGACATTTAATGTAAGTGGAATCATACAATATGAGATTTCTTGCGAGTGGCTTCTCTCACTGAGTATTATGTTTTTGAGGTTCCCCCCATTGTTTGTATCCGTAGCTTGCTCCTTTTTACTGCTGAGTAGTTTTCTACTGGGTGGATGGACCACAGTGTATCCTTTTGCCAGTTAATGGGCATTTGGGTTGTTTCCACTTTTGGGCTATTATGATTAATGCTGCTGTGAACATACATGGTTGTTTGTTTTGGTATTACCTAAATCATTAGTAACCGATTGAGAAAATTGGAGACATTCTGTTGCAAAATATTTTAATTATTATTGCAATATATGCAAATTATTATTAAAATAATAAATATTTAATGTTTATTTTTAAAATAAAAATCTTATCTTAGAACATATGAGATTGCATTTTTATATTATATTAATTCCTTGTTACTCCCTAAAGCCTTTTCCAGATTTGCAATTCAACAATAATCCTGTTGTTTTATTAAGGCAATAAAACCTCATATAACAGAGCTTCACACTTAAAAAAATATATTTTCACAGTTACTATCATTTGAGCCTCACAAGAGGTAGATAGGACAAATTATTACTTGTCTCATTTGTTGCTACCAGGGGAAGGAGTCTATACCCATATTCTGAGGTAATTGTTGTAGGAATCTGTCAAGGCTGTGCTTCTAGTTTGTGGCATACACACAGGGGAGGGCACATTTCAGCACCAAAGCACAACTTTTATATGTGATATAGATCCATGTTTGGAGTCTTTGTGGCTTATTCATTCCACAGATATTTACTGAGCATCTACTGTTAGGGTTAGGGTTAGGGTTAAGGTTAGTGCATGCCAGGCCCTGTGCTAGATGTTGGGGATTGAGGAGTAAAAGATTTAGTTCCTGCTCTCAAAGAATAACTGTCCATAAGGGCTGTATACAAGAGAATGAATTGTAATACTGAGCCATGGGACCCCAAAGGAAGAGTATCTAATGTGGAGGGGCTTCTGGGTATAGGGAGGGGGTTATCAGTGTGTATCAATAATGGTCATAATAAATAGCTAATACCTAGTTAATACTGGGTAATAATAATAGCTAGTCCCTAGTGCTTACTGTGTCCCAAGCATGTTCCAAACACTTTGCATATATTTACTCATTTCATCCTCACACTCCCCAGTGAGGCAGATAATATTTTTATCCTATTTTACAGATGTGGAAGCTATAATAAAACTAAAGTTGGTAATTCAACCAAAGTCACAGAACTAGTAAATGGCAGATCTAGAATTTGAACTAGGCAGTGTGACTGCAGAGTCTGTGTCTCCTGAAAAGATTTCTCATAGGAGATGACACCCAGGTTGTATCTTGAGTGACAGTTTGTACCTAGTCTGGCAGAAGGGTGATTGGGGTTTGTCTACATGGTTTTCTGGGCAGAAAAATATCATGAGTAAAAGTAAAGAAAGCACCTGGTTGAGAGTGAATGTGGCAGACTACTTGTTAAAAAAAGGTGGATGGCAAGAGATGAGACTAGGAAGACAGGGCTTGGTAATGAAAGGCCAGAATGCCTTCTGAGGAACTGGGGTTCTGTGATCTAATTGTCAAATGAAAGATAGCACTTTTGCCTTTGTATTAGTTTTGTTTGCGTTCATTCTTGTTTATTGTGAAATAGAGCACACAGCCAGAAAAGTGCATAAAATACAAATGTCAAACTTAATGAATTAATTTAAAAATAACCACTCCTGAGGTCAAGAAATAGGATATTACGGGGACACAGCAGCCTCTTCATAGCGACTTTTGCTAGTCAGAGTTTTCCCTTCCCACCTATAGGTGACAACTCTTCTGATATTTTTTTCTTTTTACGTTTCCCACCTGCATACCTCTACACATTATAGTTTTGGCTAATTTTGGACACAGAGTCACCTGGTATGTATTCTTTTGTCTGGTCATTATGTTTGCAAGATTCATCCATGTTGTTGTGTTTGGCTCTTGTTCCTTCATTTTCATTACTGTATGATACCCTATTGTGTGAATATGTCAGAAGATATTTATCCATTCTACTACTGGGATATTTGGATTGTTCCCAGTTGAGGGCTGTTATGGATAGTGCCACTCTGAATGTTTTTGTATATTTCTTTTGGGGCATGTATGCATTAATTCTCCTGGCTAAATACATAGGAGTAGAATTGCTAGATCATAGAGTATGTCTGTCTTTAACTTTAGAATAATGGAGTATTGTATTCTGAAGTGGAAATAACAGTTTACATTCACATAATCAGTGTATGACAGTTCCTGTTGTTCTATATCCTTGGCAACTCTTGTTATTATCAGACTTTCATTTTCTGTTTTCTTGTGTTTATTTTTTTATTTTTTAGAGAGAACGCATGTGCGTGTGTGCCAGTGGGGGAGGAGCAGAGGAGAGAGAGAGAGAATCCCAAGCAGTCTCCATGCTACCAGCACAGAGCCAGCTTGAGGCTCGATCCCACGAACAGTGAGATCATGACCTGAGCCAAAATCAAGAGTCAGATGCCCAACCAACTGAGCTACCCAGGTGCCCTGATCAGACTTTAAAATTTTTTAGCCATTCATGGGGCGCCTGACTGGCTCAGTTAATACAACATGTGACTTTTGATCTCCGAGTGGTGAATTTGAGCCCCATGTTGAGTGTAGAGATTACTGAAAAATAAAATCTTTACTAAATAAATAAATAAATAGTTTTTAGCCATTCTAGTTTATAATGGCATATCATTATCATTTTCCTTTGTATATTTCATTGTGGTTTTCTTTTGTAGTTCTCTCACTTCCTATTGAGGCTAGACACCTTTTCATATGTTTGTTGGCCAGTTAGATAATGCAGTTTTTTGTTTTTGTTTATTTGGTGAAGTGCCTCATCTAGTCTTCTACCCATTTTCCTATTGAGTTATCTTGGTTTTTTTTCCATCTTAGAATTCTTTGTTATTTCCAATATGCACCCCTTGTTGGTTTTACATTGCCTTTTTCATTTTCTTGAGGATGTCTTTTGATGAGCAAAAATTCTGAATTTTTATGTCAGATTTATCTGTTTTTTAATAATAAGTGCTTTTTGTATGCTGCTTAAGAAATCCTTCTCTACCCCAGGTCATGAAAACATCATCCTGTATTCTCTTCTAAAAGCTTTATTATTTTTCATGTTGAGTTATATAGTTCTCCTAGAATTGAGTTTTGTGACTGGCAATTCATAATTAACTTGTTAATGCTCCTCTGCCTTCAAGATATTTTTTATATTTTGTTCAGATTTTCTGGCAGTCTCTGCAGGATGGTTGGTCCGAATTACCTAGTTTACCGTTCCCAGAAGCAGAAATCTCTTTTAAAGTTTTAGTTTCACTTTGACTTAAAAATGAGCCATTCTGGTCTATAAAGGGACCTTAATAAATTTGCTTACTAAAACAAACAAACAAACAAACAAACAAAAACCCTGAAAAGCTGTATAGGTTCATGGTTGTTTCTATTTTTCATATTATTTTTTTTATTTGAGAGATCAAAAAGAAGCTTCTGTTTTGTATGTATTTCTCTCAGCTATAAAATACTTTTAGATAACTTAAAGCTTCCTACATAAAATGAACAGTTGTACCTCCTGCAGGATAATTTTAGAACATTAATCACAGCAAAAATTTAAATTTAAAAATATACTATCAAACATTGACTTAGATGGTAAAAAGGTTTAACCATGGTCATGGCCACCCCTCTTTCCCTGCCTGTCCATATATTTAAACCTCTTTTTTGGCCAGAGATGGACTGTATGCAAACCACATCCAGAATGCTTTTCGTTTGTGCCACAAAATATGAAGAAAATGTTTTCAGTTTATGGCAACTAGATCCATGACATATGACGCTCCAGGAACTGTTTTTACAGCGCATGAGATGCACAGGAACAGAATCGCAAACTCACAGGATTATTGGCAAGGAAAAACTGGCTACGTGGCTGATGTTAAATTTGCTTTTTAAGACAGCCAGATCAAGAAATGTCTGAAGAATCTGAGACTGCAGCAGTGAGATGATTTTGCAGCTAGTAAACACAGCCTCGGGAAGCCATGGCAAGTCAGTTTCTTATGAGCCATTTACAGCTTCGAGGAGGAGAGCGCAGTGTGGGCGCCGGAGAGGAAAACCTGACGTGGCCTCCAGGGAGTGTTGCCGCCGGGGGGAAGTGGAGCCTCTCCCGCCTGCAGCACACACAGCACAGCAGACAGGGAGGGAGAGGCTCCCGGCCCCGCTGTCGCTGTCGTGCACAACCCCACCCTGCCCTCCTGCTCCCGTCTCTGAGGTTCACAGTGGAGGAGGTGAGCTTGTTTGGAGCCAAGAGGTTCGGAGTAAGCGTGGCATATGTAGAAGCTCTGGCTCCCCAGCCACACACTTCCTTCCTGCTTATACCCTTTGACCATTTTCTTTCTCTTTTACAGTCAGTAGTTACTCGAAGTGTGATCCAAGGATCCTCCCCCTTCCCCACCCAGACCCCTTCAGCAGGGGGTCCATGAGGTCACAACTCTTTTAATAATACTACCATGATACATGCCTTTTAAACCCATTCTCTCACAAGTGCACAGTGGAGTTTTCCAGAGGCTTCATGACATTCAATACTGCAAAAAACTGAATGCAAAAGCAGATAGGAGGATACAGCTGTGGGCTCCTACACCAGACATTAAAGATATTTGCAAAAATATGAAACAGTGGCACTTTTCTCAAATTTTTAATCCTCTAAAATATTATTTTTAATTTAAAAATGTTAACATGTAATAGTGTATTACTAATATTTTTAAATGGATATTTATGAATATTTTAATTTTTTTCTGCCTTTAATTCTTAGTATGGTAAATCTGGCAATTATAACCTACATAAACAAAAGCTTTTTGGGGTCCTTAATGATTTTTAAGAATTGTGACGAGATCCTGAGACTAAAATGTTTGAGAGTAACTGCTTAAAATCCTGTCAATTCCGTTGGAATGCTAGTTTCTCTCCAAAGCCCGCTCGGATTGGGTGGCCCACTGTTTTTCTCTGCCCTTTTCTGACTGCTGTGCCACGCAGTTTAGTGCTCACTCCTTGTGGAATTGCTTGCCGTGCTCAATTTCTTCTCCTTATCAATAGCATAAGACCTCTGAGGAAGGGATCATCTGTGAAATGAGTTTTTTTGAGATGTCCATGATGTACATTGATGAACACAGCATAAATGGTTATTGGTTAATGGTTATTCATATTATTATTATTATTATTCCCATCTTCAATATAAATATTAAGATTTCCCTAACTCACTGGTTATATTGGCGAACCAATATGCATTTAAAATTTTGTGAACCTTAATAGAAATAGCTATTTGATAAAAAAAAAAAAACCTACATAAAATCAATATGCAATATGGAAAAAACATAAAGACTCTTTGATCATGGGTCATCAATAAATCGGGTACAAAAGCTGAACATGTTAATCTGTTTAATTCTTACGTGACCAACAATGGCAGTAAAACCTGGCCATAGGCCCTTGCTCTGCATACGCTAGCATTGCGCTGGACGCTTAGTGAGCATTTAGTAAAGCTGGCTGAGTTGACTCTGCTGTTTCAGTAGCTGCCTCTGCTGTTGGAGTAGCCAGTCGTCATCATTCCCTGCGTCCCCACCCCCACCTGCGAGTGGTCCGTGCTTGTGCTTAGGTTCTTCAGAAGGTCCTTCCTGTTAAAGAATTGACAAGCCATCGTGGACTGAGCTAGAAGGCGTTAGTTAGTTGGCCAAACTGGATTAGTAGCTGAAAGTGAGCATCCCGGCTTCATACTGCGTTTGTTTTTCTTAGGCAGCCCTCCCTGACTCACAAGATACAAAAATAAATGTAATGTCTTTATACCAGTGTCCTGCTATCAGTCTCCAAATTCCCTTCACAGCTTCTCCCTGGAAGTCTGTGGGTCCCACACAAATAGCACATTGTTCCAAGAGGCTAGCGTTACTTTACCACGGTGTTCCTTAGAACAGAGCATGAGGCCTGGCAGGTGGTTCAGTTGCTGAAGAAATGAATGAATGCATGCATGCATGGAGTCTGTACTGTGGCCCTGGATAGACTGTTAAAGCTGATAAGCAGCATCCTTATTTGAGTAGACTAAGAATATTGTACTGAATTGACTTTATTTTTTTCCCCAAAATGTCTGTGTTTATTCCATAAGAGTTTATTGGAATGTCCTTTGCACTAGCACTGTTTTCAATGATGATAATGCAGTAGTAAATTAAGACTTAGACCCTGCCTTCAGGAACCTTACAACCTAGTAGTATATGCGGCACAAGTGGAAATATATACCAAGTACAGTCGCTAACTCAGAGGGGGGACCCAGCCAGACCAAGAGGGAGGCATCAAGAAAGACTTCATGGAAAAGATTTCCATAAGCCTGCATCTTGAAGGTGGGGAAGAAATTTGCCCTGTGAGCGGGAAGCCAGTCCAAGTAGAAACAGCAGGTACAAAGCCACCGGCACATGAAGCCATGTGGTGTTTAAGGAAAACTGAAAGCACTGTGATTTTGTGAGATGAAGCCGAGAGATGAACAGGTACCAGGCCTTGAATACCATGTAGTGAGAATTGGGGTTTATCTTGAAGATGGATGAGAGACATTGCAAAGGCTATGTGGGATTGCACTTTATAAAGGTGATTCTAATGCCGGGGGGCGAGGGGATGGGGGGGGGTCTCGAGGTTAAGAAAACCAGCGGAAAAAGTAGTTCTAATAAATTGAGTAAGAAATTGCCAGAATTAAAGCAGTGGCAGTAGGAATAGGGAAGAACATACATCCTGAAATATTCGGGCATTGGAATCGACAGAGTTCGGTGAAATCAAGATGCTGATGATGGTGCCAGATTTTTTTATTTGAGTGGGATGGTAGTATTCCCAAGTGAGGCAGAAGGAGAAGAACATAGTTTGAGGGAGGGTTATTTCATCTTAGGTGTGTTGCATTTTAAGGACCATGTGGAACGTGAGATGAAAGGCATTGACATTGGGCAGTTTATAGAAGGCTCTGAAGTTCGTACGAAAGGTCAGCACTAGAGCGATTTGGGAGTCATCAAGACGTGGAGTGTAGTTAAATCTATGGGAGAAGGTAAGGACGTATGTGTATAATAAAAAGAAAAGGAAGGATGAATTCCCAAGGAACATGCCAGTAATGAAAGGACAAGCAGAGAAAGACTCTCCAGCAAGAGTCTGCAAAGAAATGGTCTAAGCGGTGCCACAAGTAATGAATTTGGCCCCTTCTGTGGGGTAAAGGGACTAGACATGATCCATGATAGTTGGGGATCAGAACGAGGCTCAATCCTTGAAGCCAGGAGTTGAGTTGAGTTTCCTCACCACAACCCCTGTGCCCTTGTCCCCGTGTACAGAAGCAGGAACTCACCCAGCACCACCCTGCCCCTGTTTGTGCATCTGAAAATCAACAGCGTTGACAAAGGCCTTGGGCTGGCTGCAAACCCAGGGAGATAGGAGGACTCAGACAACAGCTAAGAGACCAGAAACTAAAACAGGCTTCCCCCTGGCTCAATGACTGGACCTACAGTATTCTTTTCTTTTGTTTAAGATTTTACTTTTAAGTAATCTCTACACCCAACGTGGGGCTCGAGCTCACAGCCCTGAGATCAAGCGTTGTGTGCTCCACTGACTGAGCCAGCCAGGTGCCCTGGGATCTACAATATCCTGATATCAAGATCGGAAAGGAACACCCAAATGATAAGACTTAAAGATCATTCTGATTTTTAAATGGGAAAGAGAGGTTAAAACAAAACAATTGAATAATATCCATTGTATTTGATAACGGTATTGATAGGGAAAGATCTCAAATTACAACCATTAATAAGTAAATGAGAGATAAAGGTGTTGTGACCACAGATATAAACTTCTTTTAAAAGAAACTTAACTAGGGGCGCCTGGGTGGCGCAGTCGGTTGAGCGGCCGACTTCAGCCGGGTCACGATCTCGCGGTCCGTGAGTTCGAGCCCCGCGTCAGGCTCTGGGCTGATGGCTCGGAGCCTGGAGCCTGTTTCTGATTCTGTGTCTCCCTCTCTCTCTGCCCCTCCCCCGTTCATGCTCTGTCTCTCTCTGTCCCAAAAATAAATAAACGTTGAAAAAAAAATTAAAAAGAAAAAAATAAAAGAAACTTAACTAGAAGAGGAAAGAGGAGGAGAACACAAAAGCTAGAAGAGATTTTAGGATTAAAGGGGATGTTTTTAGGAATGTGCGGACTAGAATATTTTACAGAACTTCCAAAGTGCTGAACTTAGGTAGAGGTGACCTGAAACTGCACAGGTAACATTTCCAGATCTTGGAACAATCGTTAACACTTGTGTATTGGCAGCTAAATAGACTCATCTGCCTGCAGCAGAGTTACCTCCACCTGTGCTGCTTGGGCTTTTGATACTATTATTTGTTACTTAATTAAATAGGTTCCTTCTGGCCCACTTGGGCTGGGTGCCCCACTTACAGAGCTGAACGTATGGTACCCTCCTGTCTGCCCCGATTCTCCTGGCATCTGTGCCCACCTCCTGGGAAGACCTTCCCAGCACCCTTGCTGGTGTTTTGCTCCACCCCCACATCTGCTGCTTCACTTAAGATGCTGCTTCCGGGACATCTTGCTTGA
Source organism: Herpailurus yagouaroundi (assembly GCF_014898765.1). Taxonomy (NCBI): domain Eukaryota; kingdom Metazoa; phylum Chordata; class Mammalia; order Carnivora; family Felidae; genus Herpailurus; species Herpailurus yagouaroundi. The sequence continues at coordinate 8,752,731 of NW_024412413.1, read as the reverse complement.
AGTTAGGCCAGTTGCCAATGACGTGGGCCGTCAAGGTTTTCAGTGTGACTTGTGACTCAGTTAAAAGTTTATAGTAGGCCTGACCCTTGAGCAATACGGGGGTTACGGGGACTGACCCCCTGTGCAGTTGAAAATCCCCCTAGAACTTTTGACTCACCCGTCAAACATAACTACTAATAGCCTACTGGTGACTGGAAGCCTTACCGATAGTATAAGTAGTCAATTAATACATGTTTTGTATGTTTTATGTATTACATACTGTATTCTTACAATAAAGTAATGTAGAGAAAATGTTTTTTTAAATTTTTGAAAAATATTTATTTATTTTTGAGGCAGAGAAATAGAGCACGAGTAGGGGAGGGGCAGAGAGTGAGGGAGACACAGAATCTGAAGCAGGCTCCAGGCTCCGAGCTGCCAGCACAGAGCCCAACGCGGGGCTCGAACTCACGAACCGTGAGATCATGACCTGAGCTGAAGTCGGATGCTTAACTGACTGAGCCACCCAGGCGTCCCAGGAAAGAAAATGTTTTTAAGAAAATCATAAGGAAGAGAAAATACATTTATAGTACTATCCTGTAAAAAATCCACATAGAAATGGACCCACGCAGTTCAAACCCATGTTCACTCCAGAGTGAACTGTATATAATAATCTGCATCCCAGAATTATGCCCGGAAATTAAACTGATAGCAGTGGTGAGTCCTGGGTAAGGGTAGTGGGAGAGGGGACTTGTCCCTATCACTTGAATTTTTTTAAGTGAGAATTAAATTTAAAAGGATCGGCCTGAGTAATCAAATTTGAAAATTAAAACTATGCCATGTCAGAGGTGGTACTAGTAAAGTGGATATAATTTATTGGATACGTCTGTCTTTCAACTTGGCATATTCCCTAGGAGAGATGTAGGTCTGATCACGTCCCATGAGTAAGGTTAGGCACTGGGCTTGGAGGAGCTCTTGAAGTTTAGCAGGTCTGGCAGTAATCTAGTCCAGGACCCATGGAATCTTCCCAACTGTGTGTGAATCTCAAGTCAGTTTGGCTGCTCCGCAAGAGGACCGAGAAAACCAGAGTGCTTCAAATAGTTTCAGTGTTACTTGTGACTCAGTTAAGAGTTTATAGTACGGATGGCTATATATGATCCGGTGGTAGGATTATAGTGTAGTTCTGAACATTTCAAAATGACTTTTGAAAGAATTTGCCATTGCTTATACCTTAGAAGGAAAATAGTGCTGTAGATGACTTCAACTAGATAATTCAAAATGTTGATTTCAGAGCCAAATGTTATGTTTATCTTGAGTACGAGTGCATCTGATACAGAGGTTCACAACCCTGTGGGGAAAGTAAGGAAGCTGTTCTGCAAAAACTGGTTTCCAGAGTTCTTGAAAATTGCCCAGTTTCCCTCGTCTGCCCTTCCCGTGCTTCAACTCCTTTTCCCTCTCTGAACATAAGCAAGCATCTGAGCCCGCCTACCAAGCAAGCAAAAGACTGAGCTGGCCGCCGTATCCTTCTAACTTGTCTGGCAACAAGATATGTAATGATGGGTTACTTTGTGAAGCTGGTACAGAATTTAGATACCTGGTGAGTCTAGAAAAGAAGTCATGTTTAGCCTGTGCAGAAACTAATCAGAACAGAGAACTGAAAATTAGGATTGTCCTCTTGATAGTCTGTAATTGACAAAAAAATGAAAGAATCGAATCTATCTCTGAGGTGCTGAGGGTCACACACAACTACATAGCTGTTATCCTCCATGAGGGCCAGACCCATCTGGGAAGTTCCAGCCAGTTTCTTCAACTCTCCCCAGTGCCGTTTAATGGGAAGGCTCCAGGCTCTACACTGGCGTGCTGAGTTATCAGGAACATGTCAGGATTTAGTTCAGCTTATGTTTATTGAACTGCTCGATACCAAATTCAAAGATGTGTCACCACAGAGAGCCCTTGTTGTCAAGGAGCCCCTGTTGAGTGTGGAAATCAGACCCTCAGACACTACTGATATTATATGGTACGTCTTAGGGGAGGGACACTTTGTGCAGCCAAGGAGGGTACAGAAAACTTTCAGGAGATAATACCTGAGGCAGATCTTGCAAGAGGAGTGGATGAGAATCAGGGTAAGGGCCCTCAGCAGACATTAGTGCATGTGCTGTGGGCAGGGGAACCACATGCAATTCCCATGAATAGGATATGAAGGATATGATGGGGCTAGAGAGATCTTCAATTTTGCCCTAAGGGTAGTGGGTAGTTATTGATTGAATTTGAGCAGTGATCTATTCAGAGGTCACATTTGCTTTTTAGAAAGAAAGATTGCTGGGACAACAGTGTCTGTAGTAGAAGGATAGGGCTAATAATGAAAATATCACCAATACTCACCACAGCTCAATTCCATCTGGGATTTATTTATTCAAACACTGTTAAAAAAATAAGCAAAGGGAGAGTGATGACAGATAAGAGGGCAGCAAGGTGCTTTCAAGATTCCCTGAAGCACACTCTCAAACACTGCAGCATGATGTGGGACTAAAGCCGTACCTCATAATCTGCAGCCTTGGGAAATGGAACGCACGTTCTCAGACAGAAACATTAAGTTTCTTGATCATGAGACAAGGGCACAACTTCCAAATAGTGACAGACTTTCAGACAGCAGTGCGGGTTCTAATCACAGGCGAGTTTCTGTTGGGCTTGTGCGGCCTTGTTTTGGCCACTTTTGCACACACACAGAAGTCCAACCTTAAGCAGGATCTCCTTCTGGTATTTGTTTCTGCCACTGTAAAAGGAAGGGACTGCCTTGGGACCTCTAAATGTCTAATATTAAGTGGCTTTCATTTCATGTATCTGTATGTTCACATGTGAGTGTGTATTTCATATGTAAAGAGAGAGACATTCCATCATGAAATAAACACAATTTTCCTTGCATTTATTAGCAACTTGCTATGATCTGATTTGATTTTGAAGAGGCCATTCCAGCCATTAACTGGGAACGGACGCACTGGGGAGGAGCAAGAGTAGAGGCAGGAGACCAGCTAAGAGGCCTCCACAAGTGAGGGATGATGATGGCAGTGGGAAAGAAGAATTCACATACTGTGAATCAGAAGTGACAGGTTGCTGACAAGCTGAGAGAGGGCTGGGATAGGGCAAGAAATCTAGGATGAACCCGAGGTTCTGACCCAAGCAACTGGGTGGAGGATAAGACAGTGGAGATGGGAGAATGAAGTCCGGGAGGGCAGTGAAGAGTGCTCTTTGGGATGCATTAAATCTGAAGTGATTATGAGACACCCTCATGTCAAATGGAGAAGTTGGAAAGGCAACTTGGCATTTTCCTGATAGAACAAATAAGGTAAAATAAAGGATAGAGGTTTAATATAGGTTTTAGTGTATCGGTTCACATTTTTAAAAAAAGATTTTGTGTGTTTGTTTTGTTTGTTTTTAAGTAGGCTCTATGCCCAGCATTTAGCCCAGTGTGGGGCTTGCACTCACGACCCGGAGATCAAGACCTGAGCTGAGATCAAGAGTTGGATGCTTAACTGACTGAGCCACCCGGGCGCCCCTCAATTTTATTCTAAGTAATCTTTACACCCAATGCAGGGCTCGAGCCCAACCCCAAGATCAAGAGTTGCACGCTCCACTGACTGAGCCACCCAGGTGCCCCTCAGTTCACATTCCTAACCACTTGCCTTTATTAAGCGTGCAGTTGGTGCCCTGCCCTATACTAGGTGTTTTATATGTATTCCATTTAAACTTCTAAAGAACCTTATGAGGAAAGTGCTATTGTTGTTCTCAGTGTTGAATGAGGAAGTTGAGGCTTGAGAGGCTAGGCCGCTGGCCCCGCAGTCTGTGGTGGTAGACAGAAGAGCCCGGATTTGTGCTGGGCTGCCTGAATTCAGAACCGTGCACTGCCATCTTGCTGTGAGCACGCAGCTCATTGTGATTTTTTTCTCTTTTCAGGGTTTTGGTTTTTTGCACTGAATGTAGTCTAGACTCATCTTCACGGGCTTGTGTTGCCCCAGAATACTGTCGAAGGTAAGTTTTTAAAATTTAAATCTGTGTATTGGCAGTGAGATGGGAGAGTCTTCATCTTAAAAAGAAGAAAAGTTATCACTCCTTCCCCAGGTTGTTCCATGAGGGTCTTTAAAGTGGCCACCACATCATCACATCAACTGATTGCATTTCTACTTCAGTAGGTCCCTTTAAAAAGCACATCAGTCTGAATGATTGACACTGACATTCGGTACCTCATCCTTTTTATAAAGCTAGAATTTGTTATTAGGATTTAGCAATCCCACAGTTTCCTGTGAGCATATTCCTAGCTTGTCTGCCTCTAGCCTGTCCTTACTCCGGTCTGTAGTCCAACTTACTTCCAGAACCAGCTTTCTAAATGATATATTTACCTGTGTCACTCCTTTGCTTAAACAGCTCTCATGGCTCCCAGTTGCTACAGATACCATCCTATAAACCACTTCAAAATCTAATTCCAATCAATGTTTCTGGCTGCTTTTTAGTGAGCCCCTATCTGCTGTAGGCCTTACTAGGCCATTTTCTATTTCCCAAATATTTAGTTGTCTTTCATGGCTTTGTGCCTTGGTCAATGCTCTTCTCTTTGGTTGGAGTTTGGAATAAGAGGGGAAAATACAAGCTATCCACTCTTCTTTCCTGTATCTTTCCTACTGTCCCCTTCTCCCAGACCCTCTGGGCAGAATTTCTTTTTCATCTGTATTCTAGGAGGGCCTGTTATTATTACAGTAATAAAGCAGGGTTTTACAGTAGAGTTATTTATTTGTCTCTGCCTCCTTTACTAGTCTATAAACCCTTTGAGACTTCTTGGAAAGGAGCTAACTGGTTTTTCAGTGCCTATTGGCTGCTCCTAGATACCTTGCTGAGCGCTATGCGTATAGTATTTAATTTAATCCTTATAACCCCTCCTCCTGACCAGTATTATGGATGAAAATAATGAAGATCAGAAAGTTAAGTGCCCAAGATTACACAGCTAATAAGTGACAAAGAATACTGATTTTGCTCCTTCAAAGCCAAAGCTCATTCTGCTACACCACTCCAGCTGAGCCCTGGGTGGCATGTGGTAGGGACCCAGTAGATATTTATTGAATTGATATCTATTGCAATTTAAATAAAAAGGACTTTAGTTGATTCAGTCACACCTACATAGAAATATATTGAGTGTCTATTAAATTCCAGGTATACAGTTTTAATCAAACTGTGTATACAGACATTAATGAGATACAGTATCTGGTGTCAGAGGGTTGACAGTCTATTAAGGGAGGCATCTATGTAAGGAAGTAAAGTCAGTGGCATGTTATAGATCACGTACTAGATTTCAGACAAGATCCGCTGGGGACACTGAGGAAGGAATCACCAGTTCTGCCTGGTGGTGGATCCGGAAACACTTTGTAAAAGCTGAGTCTTGAGTGATGAGAGTAGGTATTCTCTGGCGGCACCCGGGGAGACAAAGGCAGAGGGAGTGGTACAAGCAGAACAATGGAAACCAGAAACAATCTGGCATATTCGTGAAGCTGTAAGTAGTTCATTACGGCTGGAACAAAGGGAAGAAGAGGTCTGGCCCACGACACTGGGAGACACAGGTGAGGGCTGGATCCCGGAGGGCCTTGAAAACATTAACATATTTGCCAACTTTTAGAGAAGACCTGGCGCAGATGCTGTGTGATGTATGGTTTTACTCATATCTGGTCATTAACACTTGTCGAGTCCTGTCCCACGTGCGCTGAAGCACTGCCAGGTCATGACCGTCGGTCACTTACCATGGATGGCAAGCTGGTGATAGCTCTGAGGCGGAATCATGTGCTGAAGCAGAAATCAAATGCTTATGTTGTCACGTCATCTTTGACAACTTTACTACCACTTGTACGCCCCCTCCAGGACCTTTTCACACAAGTGGACTTTGCCTTGACTTTTCATCAGTCTGGTAACACTGATACACTTGGCCCCTTTGTCACTTCACAAGTGGAACCCCTAACTCAGCCATATACTTCCACATTGCTTTCTTTATTTTCCCTCCATTTTGTCAAAAGGGCAGTAAAACTCAAGTAGACCGTTAGACACGACTATAAGCCTTGGCTTCAAACAAGAATGTCACCAAGGCTTTTTCAAGAAACACCTTAAAAATATTAAGAATAGTTCTAAAACCACGCACGCACACACACACACACACGCACACACACTCACACACGCACACAGAGTAAATTAAAGAAAGAACAAATAGAAAAATAGGTGTTGATATGACATATAGTAAGTAGACAGATACATGGTGTTAATCAGGAAAGATTTTTCGAAATAAAAATTGGATGCTAGGAGGATAGAGAGGCTGATTGGCAGTGAGGGGAAGGGCTTTCAAATGTGGTGTGGACTGCATAGATAGAAATTAAGTTAGCAAGTTGTGTGCCGAGAATAGGAAGATTTTCCAGAGTGAAGTGGTATAGTGGGTGCACGGGGAGTAGCTAGAAATAGAGCTGAAAAGTTTATGAAGTAAAAGTCTGCTATTCATGTTATGGTAATGGGACAGTTGGGAAAATCAGACTGATGCAGAGGAGAGGTTCTGAAGCGGAGAAGTTCCAGATATTGGTTGGAATTGAAGGGACCTGATAAAAAACATTCTCTCCACTGCCTAAGTTCTAAACCACAGACATAGAGGGTGAGGGAGTAAGGCAGGTGGAGATCAAATTTTCACTTCTATTACTAATAAAGTTGACATAGAACTGGCTCGTTTCTAACAGCAAGTCGGTTTTCTAATACTCAGCTCTGGAACTTAACAGGTTTCTTTACCCAGCAGCACTATCAGGGATAGACCTGCCTCCTAGAAGAAGGGAGGAGCAGAGCAAAACTAAGGCCCCCACTGGAAAAGGGCTGGAGGAGGGGCACGCCCAGTCTCCCTTCCAGACTCAATGACTGGACAAGTCACTTCACCCTGACAGCCTGCGTTAGGGATATAAGGCCAACAGTAGTAAAGGGATATTGCCCCACATGGAAGGAAACATTGAGAGCCAGCAAGTTTTCCTCCCCTAACCCATGTTGGCTCTTGTCTCCTCATGCGTTGGTCTGAAGTATAATCCAGGTCTTGTGAGGTGTGTCCCTCCCCTCTAGGGCAGAGGGGGTCTCAAGACAGTCCTGCTCCCACTTTCAAGAGGACAACCCCCCACTACCACCCACTCTTCTCTCGGGTATTCTCTTGGGCAAAATTGATGAGCCAAATAGATTTTGCCCCCAGGTACCCTAAAATGGATCAGAACAGTATATAAATTAACATCAACTCCAAGGGTCAACAAAATTGTTTCAGCACTGTCCCCACAGCCACCCAGTTAAGAAAGCACTGTCCTGCTCAGGAGCAATAATTCCTGATCAAATTATATTCCCAGAATGCAGTACTCAGTCTTACTAAAGGCTGTCGCAAAGCCACGGTGGCATCCGAGGGAGGGATCTGAGAATCAATTTGAAGTCTGGAAAAGATGGGAAAGTGATTTCGTAGGCAAAAGTAGTGAATATCCCAGGCGATACTGGATGATAAAGAACCTCTAAGGTTCTTTGATCTCCACCTGCCTTACTGAGGGAGGGAAGACGGCTGAGGTCCTCTTGTTTGAGCCTCTCCAAGGTATCCAGTTAGCCCATGCCAGTGTGCGCCATCCATGACGTGGACACTTCCACCCGATTTGGAAAACTCTGCCAGCAGGAGGTGAAATTTGGAACTGGGCCTTTCCTATGTCTGGAAAAAACCCAACCAATGTACACGGTCTTCTGCTTTAAAGATTAATCCTTGAAGCATCTCCTTCTTTTTGCAATATTTAGGGATTTATAGTAGTGGCAGCCCCAGGTACCAAGTTCCCTCCCTCCCTCTAGAAGTTCCCTGCCTTCCTGCCTTTTAGGAGTATAGTGAGAAACCTCTTCATTTCCATTGCCTGTGTAAGCCGAGCACAAACAATTCAAACGTAGAACCTCACTGGTTTCGTAGCACATGCGCTGTGTGAAATTCAGCTGCCTCGCAGCTTATGCACAGCAAATAATTGTTCCCCTCGTTAATATCTAAAAGGCCTGTATGAAGAAAGTCTCTTTTCCCTAAAGTCTAATCTTTGCCTCAGCCATGCCTGCTTAGGAAAAGCTGTGCCTGCATAATTCAAGGTCAGGCAGCAGCCTTCTGTACTTTGAGGCCACCCAAGCCTGCTAATGCTCTATTCCCTTTGCTGAGGCCAGCACGGCTGGCATTTGCTCGCTAGGCCAGAGTGGCCGATGTAGGCTGAGGCCGCTTGCACGGCTGACATTTCGATGAGCTTTTCAGTACCGTCGCCGCCGCCCGCCACTACCGCCACCACCGCCACGACTGACCGTGGCCCATTTCTTTGCTGCCGCCAGCAAAGCCCACATGCCTGGTGTATGCCGTGTCGTCTCTATAGAAACAGCCACTTACCTGAAGACAAAGTTACCATAACTACAGTCACCACTAATGTCAAAATACAGCGTGGCTGGTGGTTTGTAAGCTTCTAATTCAGCCTCAGTAGTGTAAACCTGGTATTTGACAGTAAAAACTTGTGTGGCCTGATGCAACCTCTACAAGGGTAAAGCATGTTGCTCTCTCACTAAAGACCAAGGCCCGAAGTCCTGACCCAACAGAAGCCTTAGAAATTCCATATGCATTTTATTTCACTCCTCCAATTTCCCTTCATGTGTGTTTACCAAAACTCTAGTCCCATGCACCAGATAGTATGGTCTTTGAGAGACCCAGTAAATAGCACTCTTTTTCCCTTGGCTGAGTTCTGTATCAATTGAGAAATCAGATAAAAGAGTGGGGCATTTATTACTAATAAAGCTATAGTGGGGAATGTGGCTTACATCTACAGGCAAGTGAAGTTCCTAGCACTGAACAGGCTTACCTAGTCCCAGGCAATTGTGAGGGGCCTTCATTTAGGGGAACTAGCACAGAGGAAAATGCATGCTCCTTAGGGGCAGCTGGCTTCCAAAAGGAAGAGAGAAGGGCTGACCTCACAGGCCTTGTTTCTCCTTCTGACATTAGAAAAGATCCATTGGGATGGGACTTGTGGAAGGTGGAGAGAGGAGCCAGAGGGAAAGCTCAGGAGAAGCGAAAGAGGGTTCCTCTTTTCCAGCACATTAAAATGGAAATGGCACAGAAATCATTGGGTGTTTTTCATCAGCTGTGCTTGTAATGTATCATCTATGAGATACAGTCTATTTCTGTAAAGCAGAATGAGCACTTAAGGACATTTGTGAGGCAATTTGCATACGACATCTTTCTAGGTAGGTTACTGAGTGTTTCTGGTGCTATTAATTTAATTTTCATGGAAAGAATAAGTTTGTTTCCGCACAACTGTCATTAACAGATGAGGGGCAAAACCAGCTCAAGAAAGCCTGTTTCACTTGCTGGAAGCATGTGTTTCCCGCAAGGAATGGGCAGCGTCAGTTCGTCTGGAGTGAGTGAGGGGGGATGATTAGCAGACCTTCCACTGTACCAATTTTACGGTTCATTTCATGTCCCATAAATACACATCGGTTCCCCAAAAACCCCATTAGGTGAGCACAGTAGATTTTTTGATGCTCTTCTCCCACCCAACAGATGAGGAAACAGATTCCCACACCAGAACCACATTACCTGCCTCCCAAGGTGCTGCGTTTATCAAGAGATTCTCTGCCCACACAAAAGATAGTACGTGCCAAGCTTCTTTCTAGCTTTTAGATTTTGTAGCTATGAACCTTTTAAAGTATTAGAGAGGTTTTAAATTATTAGTTACCTGTATTACATGGAGATTTGTGTCAGTTTGAGTAATTATTGTTCAGTAATTACATATTTAATGAATTAATTTGAATGTTACATATGCTTTTAGTAGTTTCCTTTTGGTACATTTTAATTCATAAAATTTTAACCAATGATTCATTTTATTCTTAGGGGAAAAATTAGTACTTTTTATTGTCTTGCCCTAGGATAGCCCATTCTCATGTAAAAGTAAATTAACTGATATTTAGCTTATTAAGCAAATTCTCTTAAAATAAAAAAGTGGGATCAACCATTAGCGTGTACCCTTATTTCAGTTATAAAATACAGCGAGGGGCGCCTGGGTGGCTCAGTCGGTTAAACGTCCGACTTCAGCTTAGATCATGATCTCACGGTTTGTGAGTTCAAGTCCAGTCTGGCTCTGTGCTGACAGCTGGGAGCCTGGAACCTGCTTCAGATTCTGTGTCTCCTTCTCTGTCTGCCCCTCCACTGCTCACACTCTGTCTCTCTCTCAAAAATAAATAAACATTAAAAGTTTTTTAAATATATATACCATGAATATTGAACGTAAACTATAAACCCAGGAAACCTGGACAATCTCAACGGCTTATAATGCTGTGCAGACGGGCCCACTTCTTAGGTGGACGTCCTTTCTCTCCGGTCACTATTTGTGCTGTATGAATTGCTGAAGATTTCACTATCACGTCTGCCAAAAGTCAAGAAAAAAGAGGAAAGAAATCTAGAACTGTGTAACACCCCAGTGCCTTAAACCTTTCCTAACTATCCTACCGTAAGATGGTGAAAATTCCCTCTTACCTCTCTGCTTTCTTTCTTACCGAAGATGCATGGGTGTACTTACACGCACACGCACGTGTGTTACTTACGCTCATCACTTCACTGTATCTATGGTCTTGGTGATACAATTTCAATCTAATCTTTGAAAAACCGATTTTTTCACTGAATTCCTTATTTTTTTTTTCTCTTCTTACCTCTTCCAGGCGGTATTTGTGTGTTTCTGCAGAGTTTTGCACAGAGTCTGTTCCAATGCAAACCAATGAGGGAGAAGTGTCGGAAGAAAGCAGTTCCAAGGTCAGTGGACTACTAAAGATGCAAACGGTTGGAGTAGGAATTAAAAACAGAGGCAGAGGAGTGGGTGTTTTGTTTTAGGTGAATTTAGGAATTAGCTTGATTTAGATTCAAACCTAACCTAAGGTTGAGAAGATTTTTTTTCTTTTTGATCTCCATTTTTGTTATGCCCCATGAGCAATTTAAAACAAATTTTACTGAACTCAGAGAACTTTATGCTTCATTTGTACAACGGTAGCACTTTATCTTTTAACATTTTATTGTGCAAGTTCTGTATTCTTATTTTAAAAATTAAAATGAGTCAGAAGTATTTGAGGTAAAAAGTAAAAGCCTGTCCCTTATTCCTGCCTCACAGAGACATTATTTAGACAGTTATTTTTAAATTATTTAGACAGTTTTTAAAAAATTTTTTTAACGTTTATTCATTTTTTTAACGTTTATTTATTTATTTATTTTTTTGGGGACAGAGAGAGACAGAGCATGAACGGGGGAGGGGCAGAGAGAGAGGGAGACACAGCATCAGAAGCAGGCTCCAGGCTCTGAGCCATCAGCCCAGAGCCCGACACGGGGCTCGAACTCACGGACCGCGAGATCGTGACCTGGCTGAAGTCGGACGCTTAACCGACTGCGCCACCCAGGCGCCCCACGTTTATTCATTTTTTGAGAGAGAGAGAAAGAGAGGGACAGAGACAGAGCACGAGTGGGGGAAGGGCAGAGAGAGAGGGAGACACCGAATCTGAAGCAGGCTCCAGGCTCCGAGCTGTCAGCGTAGAGCCTGATGTGGGGCTCGAACTCACAAACCGTGAGATCATGACCTGGCCGAAGTGGGACGCTTAACCAACTGAGCCACCCAGGCGCCCCATAGACAGTTTTTATTATAAATGTTTAAACAATAATTTGTTAGGTTTGGTTTTTCAAACTAGGGCTTGAATGTCACCATGTGTTTATGTATATCTCTGTGTTTGACTCCATATCCTGACTCATTCTCTACCTGGTCACGTGGGACTGTCAGTATCACCTTCATGTCTTTCTCCTTTCAAAATTGTCCCTAGTCCTTCCTGGGCACACCAAGGGTATCTCACCCTGTGTCCTGGACAGTGCCCAGCACCTATCGCTTCATCTGCTGCCCTGGACCTTCCTGAGGGGAGTCTTTCTGTTGCTGCCAGTGCTCCTGGTACCCTTCTGTGGGAGGGCTTTTCCCTCTGGTCACTAGAATGCAATTTTGTATGACCTAATCGCTTTCTTGCAGAGACTTCAGCTGATTTAGTAAAAGCCGCTATTGTAAATACTGAAAGAAGACAAGTTGACAGAGTTATTATTAATGTAAAACTTCAGAAGCCCTTGAATCCTTTGGAGGCACAGTGACTATTTCTTATATTTTTCCCAAGGACCACTTCAGGGCTTACTTAATTTCCCTGCTGTGTACGTAAGAGAGAAAATTGAATAGCGCTAACACAGTTACCCATGAATCTGTCTTATTGTTCCACACTTTAGAAGTTAAATATGAAAATTATGTTCTGTAAAAAGTCTTTGATGACATATCAAGAAATCCAAAGGCGAGGAAATGTACTTCATTGTCCTGATTCCCTTAGAAAGAGACTCATCTGATCTAATTTATTTAGTATTTATGTGCCCATGTTGTCACACAGATCTGAAAGCAGATACTATTTTGTCTGTTATATGTGGCTTTGACTCATTGAATGCAGTGATCAGTTTTCTTAGTGCCCAGTCCATATTATACAGTGGAGCTGTGCATTACTAGGGAGATTCCAGTTCTAGTGTGGATTTACAGACACATCCTGGGCTATAGCTGTTTATTTATGTTTTCTCTTTTATTCTTTTAAAATGAGGTATTATATGGGGCGCCTGGGTGGCGCAGTCGGTTAAGCGTCCGACTTCGGCCAGGTCACGATCTCGCGGTCCGGGAGTTCGAGCCCCGCGTCAGGCTCTCGGCGGATGGCTCGGAGCCTGGAGCCTGTTTCCGATTCTGTGTCTCCCTCTCTGCCCCTCCCCCGTTCATGCTCTGTCTCTCTCTGTCCCAAAAATAAATAAACGTTAAAAAAAAAAATAAAATAAAAAAAAATAAAATGAGGTATTATAAAAAATGATACACATTTATAGTCACTTAATTAATTAATTCACAAACACTTATGGGATGCCAGGTATGTGCTGATGTCCTAGGTGGCATGCAGAGTTACATAAGGCAGGGTCTCTGCATGTTGGGAACCTCTGGTCTTGTTGAGGGAGTTAACCATAGCATAAGGGTGACGATAGTGGTGTTAACTGTGGTATTGGCAGCTGGGTCAGAGCAATGAATTCCTTCTGGAAGGAAGCTTCACGATAGAGGAGGTAGCACTTGGGTTTTGTTGGAAAAATAAGAGGTTCTTTGTTTTTGTGGGTTGGTGAGTGGTGGATAGGAATAGGAAGGGCACTTAAGTAGAGTGAACCCTACGTAGCACATGTAACTGTTCATGAAGTCTAATAGGAGACAGTGAAAAGGTTTGAGTGTGTTTTTTAGATATCTTGCTGTGTATTAAACCACACCAAAAATTAGTGGTTTAAAACCACCATTACAATCTCCTGGGCAGAAGAATTCTGATTCATTTATGTAGATTACTTCACCCTCAAGGATGCGGAACATAACTTCCCCTTCCTCAAGTGTGGCTTCACACAGTGGGGAGCCTGACCAGCAGCATCTCGGCCAGGTGGTCAAGGTCTGCATCGACAGAATAAGTCATGGTTATAGATAGGATGGACCTTTGATGTGATGTGCTGAAATGGCACCTTACTTCAGTGGTCTTCTTCCCCCAAACCCATTACGCCACCCTAATCCTGAGAGAGACATGAGGCAGATCCCGATAGAGGGATGTCCTACAAAACACCTGACCAGGACTACCCTCAGAACTGTCAAGGGAAAACAAGATATGTCTAAGAAACCATCATAGCCAAAAGGAGCCTAAGGAGACGTGACGATGAAATGTAATGCAATATCCTGGATGAGATCTCGGAAAAGAATAAGAATATTAGGTAAGAAAAGAGAAAATCTGAATAAGGTATGGATTTTAGCTAATACTAATGTGTCAGTATTGGCTCATTAATTGTGACAAAGGTACGGAGATAAGATTAATAATAGGAGATACATATATGGGAAACCACTGCAGTGTTTTATCGTCTCTCGTGATCTCTGATTCACTGAGCTCTATAAGGCAGTTCTGCTCCAAAGTGGTATTGGCTGGGGCTGTAGTCATCCGGAGGACCAACTGGCTAGAAGTGTCCAAAATGACTCACTCACATGGCTGGCAGCTGGCAGTTCAGCTTGAGGCTGTTGACCTGAGCATCAAGGATCCTCTCCACGTGACCTCCGTACAGGGCTTGGGTTTCTCACAGCATGGCGACTGGGATCCAAGAGGGAGTACTGCATGCATGCAGAAGCCGCAGACTCAGAGGTCACACAGCTCTGTTTTCTCTACCTTGTGCTGAATTAAAGCAAGTCACAGGGCCTCCCCAGATTCAAGCCGAGGAGCCCTCTCAGGGGCATTCCACCTCTCAATGGGAGGACTGGGAGAAAATTTGAGGTCATCTTTCATCTACCCCATAGTGATTAGAGTGTTGGGTGCCAGTTGAAGAGAAGGGAATGACAGAGACCATTAGTCAAGATTGTCTTAGGCTAAGGAGGTTCAAAAACAGGCAACAGATTTCTAAAGCATGGAGGTGAGATGTGCATTTTACTTTTATGATTTGCTCTCATAACAACTAGTGTTGATGTACAGGAAAGACTAGAATATCTGTATCTTGACACTCAAATTCTCTAAAGGAAGAGAATCTAATTGACCTGGCCCAGCCTGTGGCCTGATTTCCATTGGGTCTTGAGTTCTCTGAGTAGGATGGCAGGGACCACAGATGAAGAAGGAGACACCATGAAAGGACACGTGAACCAGGAGGCAACAACCAGCCCTCCTAGGACAGTCCCCAGTCAATGCTGATGTAATCTTCCACTACATTTCTTACCAAGGACAGACTAGAATTTTTAATTTCAGCTCCACAGCTATTTTTCACTTTCCATTTAGTATAATTTAGGTTGATATTCTAAACGAGTTGGTGTTGGCTTACTAGTTGTAGAAATTCTGTAGCTACAGGCTTGGAATGTTTATTTTTTAAGTGAAATCTGGCAAGCATAGTAAAATCATCATAAAACGGAGCAGTGGAGGGTTTGTGATCTTCTTCTCTGTACTTCTTTGTGTAGTTAAGCGTTTTATAATAAAAACAATAAAAAGACGCTCTAGAGTTTAAGAATTATAGCTATGGATTTAAGCGCCCATGTGTCTTTATTAATTATCATAAATAAAAAACACTTAATCAGGAAGCCAACATTTTAGTTATAATATTCTCTTTATTGTTCTCAGAGGTAACAAATGAATAAATGTAGTCTTCGTCTACAAAGGATAAAGTGATCTATTGATTGGCTTTACAACAAAGAGTTCAATGAGGTGATTTAGACTGTCTCCTGCTTAAGTTTAGGATCCCTCCATCTGAGACTGAATCCTATTTAACAAATTATAACAAGATTTTATGGCTTTTGGTATTTGAAGAGCAGACTGGGAAAGAAACCATGCAGGATAAGTATTTTTCCCATTTGTTTTCCTAGCTGGCAAACAACATAAATTAGATTGGATTCCAGGTCTGGCTCCAAAGTCCATGCTGACTTCAGTCCTCCATCCTGAAGAAGTTAAATGCGGAGTAATCGATTCTGATTACTTCTATCAGAGAAACTTCTTAGATCGTTCACCTGGGTGTGCTAGAAGGCCTACAAAGGGAGTAGGTGCTTTGTGCATTTGAATAATTCATATAGGTTTGGTGTGGACACAGGCTTTCATTTCTCTTGGGTGAATAACCAGGAGTGGAATTGCTGGGTCATATGGTAACTTTGTGTTTTATTTTTTGAAGAACTGCCAAACTGCTTTCCAAATGGCTTCACCGTTTCCTATTCCCCCCAGAAATATATGAGGGTTCTAATTTGTCCATATCCTCACCAGTTTATTATTGTATGCATTTTTTATTCTAGTGGATATGAAATACTATATCATTGTGGTTTTGATTTGTACCTGGCATGCTTTTTAAAATGGAAATGAAAAAAATAATAATAAAGTGATAATAAGATGAGGGTGACCAGGCCCCACACTGGACTTACTGAAAGAGGATCTCAAGAGTTGGGACCCTGGGATCTATTTTTTTTTTAATTTTTTTTTTTTAACATTTATTCATTTTTGAAAGTGAGAGAGACAGAGCATGAGCGGGGTAGGGGTAGAGAGACAGGGAGACACAGAATCCGAAACAGGCTCCAGGCTCCGAGCTGTCAGCACAGAGCCCGACACAGGGCTCGAACTCTCTGACTGTGAGATCATGACCAGAGCCAAAGTCGGACGCTCAACCGACTGAGCCACCCGGGCACCCCTTGGGATCTATATTTTTCACAAGCACCCCTGGTGATCCCTAAAGCCAGTAGTACACAGATCACAGCTGAACTAAGGGGCCCTCAGAGGAGGCAGAAACCATGAATTCTTAAATTTACCTCTGAAAGGTGAGACCTAACGCAAGCTTCATAGTGGGGTTCCATCTGGGGAAGGAGGATGGAGATTGAATTTGGAAAGGCTGGCTACAAGGGGGGGGGGCCTCAACTCTTCACTGCACCTATATTTTTCTTTCTTTAAAAAAGATGGGGGAGGGGGGTGCCTGGGTGGTTCAGTCGGTTAAACGTCCGACTTGGGCTCAGGTCATGATCTCACCGTTCATGAGTTCAAGCCCCAGGTCGGGCTCTGTGCTGACAGCTGGGAGCCTGGAGCCTGCTTCGGATTCTGTGTCCCCTTCTCTCTCTGCTCCTCCCTCACTCATGCTCTGTTTCTCTCTCTCTCAAAAATAAATAAACATTAAAAAAATAATAAACATTATAAAAAAGAGAGAAATCTGAAGCAAATGCTATGAAGCAAATATGTTAAATCTGAGTGGTGGTTACATAGGTGTGTTTGTTATTTTCTGGACTTTTTTCTATATCTTAAAAATTTTCTATAAAAATAGAAAATTCTGCTTTCTCTGTAGCCCCAACCATCACATTTGTATTCCATTTAGCAAAAAAAAAAAGAGAACTTGTCACTTCCCTTGGAAGTTGCACACTCAACTGTGCTTTTGTATTTCTTTGACCAGAATTTAATGACATGGCCACAATAAGCTTCAAATGATGTTAGAATTTGTGTTAGCTAAAATTTCTAGGTTTTGTTGCTAAAGAGGAAGTGCTTCAGTGTCTCAAAGTCAACCACATTATCCACTACACTGCTTTTATACTGGTCTTGCCCATCCTGTAGATGTACAATTGGTTTTTTTTTTAACTTTACTTACTAACTTTGAGGAAGAGCATGAGCGGGGGAGGGGCAGAGAGTCTCCCAAGTGGTCTCTGCACCACCACCACCAGTGCAGAGCCCAGTGTGGAGCTTGAACCCATGAATGCTTGAGATCATGACTTGAGCTGAAATCAGGAGTTAGATGTTTAACCAACTCAGCCATGCCAGCGCTCCTGATTTTTTTTTTTTTTTTTTAAGTAGACTCCACGCCCAGTGAGGAGCCCAATGCTGGGCTTGAACTTAAGACTCTGAGATCAAGACCTGAGCTGAGATCAGGAGTTGGACGCTTAACCAACTGAGCCACCCAGGCACCCCTACAATTGATTCTTTTAAACCTAAAGTATAAGACTTCAGAATTTTAAAAAAAGGTTTTTCAAAAGACTAATTCAGTAAGGGAAAGGAAGATCTTTCAACAGATGGTGCTGGAGCAACCAGGTAACCATATGGAAATACATGAACCATGATTACGGTGTATGTGATTATGTGTGATTACATCACACATAAAACCTAATTTGAGATGGATCATAGGCTAAAACTGTAAAGCTTTTGGAAGACAACATAAGAGATGTCTCTGTGATCTTAAGTAGATTGTAAAAAGCACTAACCATAAAAAAGAATAGTGATTTAGGGGCGCCTGGGTGGCTCAGTCGGTTAAGCGACCAACTTTGGCTTAGATCATGATCTTGTGGTCCATGAGTTCTAGCCCCACATCTGTGCTGACAGCTCAGAGCCTGGAGCCTGCTTCAGATTCTGTGTCCCCCGCTCTCTCTGCCCCTCCCCTGCTTGTGCTCTGTCTCTCTCTTTCAAAAATAAACATTAAAAAAAATTTTTTTTAATTCTTTAAGAACAGTTCTTCAGTTGAATTTCATTACAAAAAATTAAACATCTGCTAATATACTGACAACATTAAGAATGTGGAAAAGCTACAGACTTGGAGAAAACACTTGCAATACATTTATCTAATAAAGGTCTCATATCTAGAATATATATAGAATTCGTAAAAATCAATAAGAAAAGTAAAAACTCTGGACAAAAGACATAAATAGATATTTCACAAAATAAGATATGCAAATGGCCATAAAAATAGGATATTCAACATTATTCATGAGGGAAATGTAAGTTAAAACTAATGTGGTATTACACACTCACCAAAATTTGAAAGATTGACCATACCAAGTGTCAAAGAATGTGGAGCAACGGAACTGTCATACATTGTTAGGAGGAGTATAAACTGGTATAACTACTTCAGAAACTTTCTCAAATCTCTGATTAAGTTAAACATATGCCTACCCTGTAAGCCAGATGTTCTACTTCTAAGTATGTACCTAATACACATGACTGCATATGTCCACAAAGAGACGTATGAGAATATTTGTGGTAACTTTACTTGTAACAGCCCCAAACCAGATATAGCTTAACTGTCCATCAACAAGTAAATAAATAAATGAATTATAGGATGTTCAGTGAAATACTACTAAGCTTAAAAATTAGACTTTTGAGGGGCGCCTGGGTGGCTCAGTCAGTTAAGCGTCTGACTTCGGCTTGGGTCGTGATCTCACAGGCCATGAGTTCGAGCTCTGTATCGGGCTCTGTGCTGACAGCTCAGAGCCTGGAGCCTATTTTGGATTCTGTGTCTCCCTCTCTCTGCCCCTCCCCGACTCACACTCTGTCTCTCAAAAATAAACATTTAAAAAATTAGACTTTTGATTCACATAAAAACATGCATGAATCTCAAAAACATTATATTGACCGGAAAAAGATGGGAACAAAAGTGTATATTCTCCCACATTCTTTTTTTTTTTTTAATTTTTTTTTCCAACGTTTATTTATTTTTGGGACAGAGAGAGACAGAGCATGAACAGGGGAGGGGCAGAGAGAGGGAGACATAGAATCGGAAACAGGCTCCAGGCTCTGAGCCATCAGCCCAGAGCCTGATGCGGGGCTCGAACTCACGGACTGCGAGATCGTGACCTGGCTGAAGCCGGACGCTTAACCGACTGCGCCACCCAGGCGCCCCAACTCCCACATTCTAATTACATAAAGTTTATGAACATGTAAACCTCATCCTCAGCGATAGAATCATTCCCCGGGGTGTGTATGAGAGTATCCAAGAGAAGAGGCTTGTGGGAGTATTCTGGGGAGATGGACATCTGCTCTCTTCATCCGTGGGGTAGTTACACGGGTACAATTGTTATCTAAAATCCACTGAGCACTACACTTAAAGTTTATGTATTTTTCTGTGAATTGTACCTCAGTTTAAAAGAGACCAATATTAGGAGCTTCTGCCCTTCCTCTTAGTCTGCTAAGACCATCTTGAATATTGTTCCTGTCATCCACTATATTAGTTGTCCTTAGCTTTATAGTTAGGAAATATATATGCTTTCCTTTCTTTTTTTAATGAGATTTTATTTATTTATTTATTTATTTATTTATTATTTAATGTTTATTTAGAGAGAGAGAGAGAGCAGGAGTTGGGGAGGGGCAGAGAGGGGGAGGGAGTCACATAATCTGAAACAGGCTTGGGGTACCTGGGTGGCTCCGTCGGTTAAGCGTCTGACTTCAGCTCCAGTCATGATCTCACAGCTTGGGTGTTCGAGCCCTGTGTGGGGCTCTGCACTGACAGCTTTGGAGCCTGGAGCCTGCTTCAGATTCTATGTCTCCATGTCTCTCTCTGCTCCTCCCTGGCTTGTGCGCTCTCTCTCTCTCTCAAAAATAAACATACATTAAAAAAAATTTTTTTTAAAAAAAGAATCTGAAACAGGCTTCAGGCTCTATGCTGTAGCACAGAGCCCAATACAAGAATCGAACTGAGGAACTGTGAGATCGTGACCTAGGCCAAAGTCGGACACTTAACCAACCGAGCCACCCAGATGCCCCTAAAGATTTTATTTTTAAGTAATCTCTACACCCAGCGTGGGGCCCAAACTCACAACCCCAAGATCAAGAGTCTTATGCTTCACCTACTGAGCCAGCAGCTGCCCCTGCATGCTTTCTTTTAAAAAAATGGATAGGATTTAGCAATTAATTTGATGTGGAGGAAAAAGGAAAAGGAGATATCAATAATGACATCAAGACTTTAAGCTGAGTCACTGGAAGAAAGAGGGTGCTGCTGTTAAAAATAGGAAACACGAGGGGCGCCTGGGTGGCTCAGCTGGTTAAGCGTCCGACTTCGGCTCAGGTCCAGATCTAGTGGTTTGTGAGTTCGGGCCCCGTGTTGGGCTGTGTGCTGACAGCTCAAAGCCTGGAGCCTCCTTCGATTCTGTGTCTCTCGCTCTGCCCCTCCCCTGCTCGTGCTCTGTCTCTGTCTCAAAAATAAATAAAACATTTTTTAAAAAATTAAAAAAAGAACAGGAAACATAAGAGAAGAAACAGGTGGGGGGAGGGTAGGATGAATTCTGTGTTAAACAGAATTTGAGATGGTGTCTTTGTGGCAGTGTGTGGCAGCCAGGTGAAACCAGGAGGCTGGAAACAGGATGATTCGGGGCTGAAAATAACTGAATTGGAGAGAATCATTCAAATGGAACAGTTGAAACCATGAGGTTAGATGAAATTTCTGTGGCAAAATGTGAAGACATGGGTTCAGTGACAGAACCTGGGGAAATAGATTTGGAGAGCGGTTAAGAAAGAGAAGCAGAGATTAGCAAGTTAGAGTCAGGAAATATTTATCAAACAACTTTTTGTGCCAGGTTTATAATGAACAAGACAGTCAAGAATCTCTGCACCAGGAAGTTTGCATTTTTGGTTGGGGGAGATAGACAACAAACACATAAGTAAGCGTTCCTTTTAGGCGGTGATATGTATTAAGCCAGAGTGACTGAGTGCGGAGCTATTTTAGCTGGGTGGTTAGAGAAGGTCTGTTCAGAGAGATGCACTTGAGCTGATGCCTCAAGGATATGAAGGATGCTTCCATGTGATGATATGAGAGAATATTCCTAAGGCAAAGGCATAAATTCAAAGGCTCTAAGATTGGGTGAGAGAGAAGAAAAGAAATGGAGAGTGTAGTCTAGTACAAGGCAGAGGAGATTTTAAATGGGAGGCTCTTTGAATGATGGCTACTGCGTCAACTGTTACATAGCGGACAAGGAGAAATAGAGATGCTAAGTGGCAAGGATATTCCACTTAGTAATAAAATCACTAAGAATTGAAAGAAGGATGACATTACACTAAGTAATGTATAGAATTGTTGAATCACTGTAGTGTATACTTGAAAGTGATATAACACTGTATGTTAACTATACTGCAATTAAAATTAAAAGCTTAATTTAAAAAAAGAAGAAAGCATCGAAAACGGGCTCTGTCAGATATTTGCATACCTATGTTCGTAGCCACCTTATTTACAGTGGCCAAGAAGTAAAACCAACCCAGTGTTGCTTGGCGGATGAATGGATAAACAAAAAGTGGTATATCCCAACAATGGAATAAGCTTTAGCCTTAAAAAGGAAGAAAATTCTGACACCTGCTACAACACACATGAACCTTGAAGACATTATGCTTAGTGAAATAAGCCAGTCACCAAAGGGCAAATCCTGTATGATTCTTATTTGTATAAGGTGCCTAGGGTGGTGCCTCATAGAAACAGAGAACAGCGTGGTGGTTGCCAGGGACTGAAGGGAGAGGGGAATAGAAAGTATAAAGTTTCAGTTTGGAAAGATGAGAAAAATTCCGGAGATGTATGCTGGTGATGGTTGCACAGCAATGTGAACATACTTAATGCCATTGAACTGCATGCATAAAAATGGTTAAAATACCACAATTTTAAAAAGATTTTATTTTTGGGGCGCCTGGGTGGCGCAGTCGGTTGAGCGTCCGACTTCAGCCAGGTCACGATCTTACGGTCCGGGAGTTCGAGCCCCGCGTCGGGCTCTGGGCTGATGGCTCAGAGCCTGGAGCCTGTTTCCGATTCTGTGTTTCCCTCTCTCTCTGCCCCTCCCCCGTTCATGCTCTGTCTCTCTCTGTCCCAAAAATAAATAAACGTTGAAAAAAAAAGAAAAAAAAAAGAAAAGATTTTATTTTTAAGTCATCTCTATACCTAACATGGGGCTCGAAATTATAACCCTGACACCAAGAGTTGCATGCTCCACCGAATGAGCCAGCCAGGTTCTCCTAAGACACCAAATTTTTCAAAAATCCATTGGGACTTCTGCTACTGAGCAAGATGGAGTATCAGGGACAGAATTTACCCTCCCACTGGAAATAACCACTTAAAAGTAGACAAAATATAGATAGATGGATATATATATATATATACACACACACACATATATATATACATACATACATATACATGTATAAACATGTATTATACATATTTATATATATATGTGTGTGTATATATATATGTGTGTATATATATATGTGTATATATATATGACACAAAAGGAACAGACTGTTTCAAAGTAATCTGTGTTCTAGAACAAAGCTGAAAAATATTTTTGGAATATTTGTAAATGGGAATACAAAACATTCAGTACTCAGCAGTGTAAAATTTGTAATATCCGGTATCCAAGCAAAGATCATCAGACATGTAAAACCCAGGAAAATACAGACCATAGTGAAGGAAAAAAAATCTGTTGAAATCAACCCACAACTGACACAGATTAAAATTAGCAGACAGGAATATTAAAATACTTACTATAATTGTATTCAGATATTTAAGAAGTCAAGTAGAAATGTGGAAGATAAGACTCAAATCAAATTTCTAGAGTTGGGTATGTGGGTGGCTCAGTTGGTTGAGTGTCCAACTCTTGATTTTGGCTCAAGTCATGATCCTGCATTGGGCTCTGTGCTGAGCGTAGAGCCTGCATAAGATTCTTTCTCTCTTGCCCATCTCCCCCATTGCATGCTCTCTAAAATAAGTAAATAAATAAAATTTAAAAATGTTTCTAGAGTTTACAACTATAATGTCTGAGATGAAAAATATACTGGATGAGATTAGTGACAGATTAGACATTGCAGAATTAAAAGATTAGAGAATTTAAAGTCATGCTAATAGAAAATATCCAATATGAAACACAGGAAAAAGAGTAAAGAACAAAATATGGAAAGATGATGAGGGTGCTGTACAAAACTTCAGACAGTCTAATGTAAGTGTAATTGTAGTCTCTGAAAAAGAGGGAAGGAAGTAGAAAAGAAAAATCTAGGAAATAATGGCCCCAAATTTGATAAAAACTGTAAACCCACAGATCCAAGAAGTTATATGTTCCTTAAAAAAATAAAAAAAGAAGTTATATGTTCTTGACAGATGAAGAATACCACACTAAAGCACATCATAATCAAATTACTCAAAATGAGCGATAGAGAACATCTTAAAGCCAAAAGACAATGGACACTGTTAACAGAGGAACAAGGATAAGAATTTGCCTTTAAAAACAATGCAGCGGTCTTTAAAGTACTGAAAGAAAAACTGTTAACCTTGAATTCTATAAGCAGTGAAATTTCTTTCAAGAATGAAGGCTAAATAAAATCTCTTTCTTTCTTTTTTTTTTAATGTTTACTTATTTTTGATAGAACACAAGCGGGGGAGGAGAAGAGAGAGAGGGAGACACAAAACCCGAAGCGGGCTCCAGGCTCTGAGCTGTCAGCACAGAGCCCAGCACGGGGCCCGAACCCACAGACCATGAGATCATGACCTGAACCAAAGTCGGACGCTTAAGCAGTTGAGCCACCCAGGTGCCCCTAAAGTCTATTTCAAACACACAAAAGCTGAAATAATTCATCATCAGCATACCCATACTATAGGAAATGTGAAAGGGAGACTGAAAGGGATGCCAGATGGAAATATGAATCTACACAAAGAAATGAAGAGCTCAGGAAATGGAAACGACATGGGTAGATATAGAAGACTTTTTCTATTATTTAAACCTTTTAAAAAGGGAATTGATTGTTTGAACAAAAGTTCTGCAGATGCGTTGTGTGTTGATATCTGTATAATGTACAGTAACAGTAGCATAAAGGCCAAGACGGGAAGGTAGAAGAATACTATTGTAGGTTCTTATGTTGTATGTAAATTAGTATAATCTCACTTGAAGAGAGGGGGATACTTCCCAACTCCTTTTGTGAGGTCAGGATTACTCTGATACCAAAACCAAAGACATTGCAAGAAAACTACAGAACAGTGTCTCTCATGAAGTAGGTGCAACAATTATAAACAGAATTTGAATATATAGTATAACATATGACCAGGTAAGATTTCCCCCAGGAATGCAAGGTTGGTTGAATATACAAGAATCAATCAATGTGTAATTCATCACGTTAACAAATTAAAAAAGAAAAACCCTAGGATCCACTCAAAAGATGCAGAAAAAGCATTTGACAAATGCCACATCCATTCCTGATAAAAAAAAAAATAGTGTCAGCAAGCTAGGAATAGAAAGGAACTATTTGACCTGATAAAGGGCTTTCATGAAAATCCTACAGTTGATATTAAACTTAATGGTGAAAGACTGAATGATTTACTTCTTAGATGAAGAACAATGAGAAAAGATGTCTGCTGTGACCACAAAAAAACACAGAATGTTTCACCACCACTGAAAACCACAAAACATTGCTGAGAGAAAATAAAGTCAACCTAAATAAAAGGAGAGATATACCTGTTTATAGGTCAGAATATTCAATATTGTTGGGGCGCCTGGTGGCTCAGTCAGTTAAGCATCCGACTCTTAATTTCGGCTCAGGTCATGATCTCACAGTTTGTGGGATCAAGCCCTGAGTCAGGCTCCATACTAAGAGCACAGAGCCTTCTTGGGATTCTCTTTCTCCCTCTCTCTGCCCCTCCCCCTCTCGTGTTCTCTCTCTCTCTCTCTCTCTCTCTCTCTCTCTCTCACACACATACACACACACACACACACACACAAAATGAATAAATAAACTTAAAAAAAAGATTCAATATTGTTTAGCTGTTGCTAAGAGTCAGTTCAATCCCTATCAAAATCCTAGCAGACTCTTTTTGTGAAAAAGCTGATTTCTAAAATTCATATGGAAATGCATAGGGCATAGAACAGCTGTAGTAGTCTGCTAGGGTTGCTCTAACAAAGTACCACAAACTGAGTGACTTAACAGAAATGTATTGTCTCACAGTCCTAGAGGCCTGAAGTACAAGGTCAAGGTGTTGGCAGGGCTATGTTCCATGTGAAGGGACTAGGGGAGGGTCTTTTCCAGGCCTCTCTCTTAGCTTCTGATTTCTACCTTCTCTTCTAGTTTCTTGACTTGTTGCAGTATAACCCAGTCTTCACATGGCATTCTTCCTGCATGCGCATCTGTCTTTGTGTCCAAATTTCACCCTTTGTATGAGAGGACACGGTCATACTGGATTAGAGCCCACCCTAATAACTTTATAGTTACCTCTGTAAAGACCCCATCTCCAAATAAGATCATGTTCTGAAGTATTGGAGGTTAGAACTCCAGTTTATCTTTTTTCTTTTTTTGGTGGGGGGACACTATTCAACCCATAATAATAATCAAAGCAGCTTTTGAGTTGAACAAAGTTGGGGTGCTAATACTTCCTGATTTCAGAACTTACTATAAAGCTACAGCAATAAAGACCCTGTGGTATTGGAGAAAAGAGACCAGTGGAGCAGAAGAGAGATCCCAACATAGACCCACATATATATGGACAAATGATCTTTGACAAAGGCAATTTTGTGGAGGCAATTCAATGGAGAAAGGATTTTTTTTTTCAACAAATGGTGTTAGGACAGTTGGATATCCATATGCAAAAAATAAACATACATCTAGACCTTATAGCATATATAAAAATTAAGTGAAAATGGATCTTAGATCTAAATGTAAAATCTAGAATTATAATGCTTCTAGAAGAAGATGTAAGAGAAAATCTGTGGTTAGGCAAAGATTTCTTAGATGTCACAGCAAACTTCTGCTCTTTGAAAGATGCTGTTAGTGAGAATGAGAAGGCAAGCCACAGATTGGGAGGAAACACATGCACAGCATCTGCCCAAATAAGGATTAGTATCTAGAATCTCTTAAATCTGTTAAAAACTTTGAAAGCTCAGTAATAGGAAAACAAATAACCCAATTTTTAAAAATGAGCAAAGAATTGGAAGACATTTATCCAAAGAAGATACACAATTGGCCAATAAGCGCATGAAAAGATGCTCAACATCGTTACTCATTAAGGAACTACAATCAAAACCACAGTGACATAGCACTTCACACCCGTTGGGATGGCTGTTATCAAATGGACAGGTGATAACAAGTGTGGTTGAGGATGTGGAGAAATTAGAACCATTGGACGCTGCCAGTGGGTATGTCAAACGGTGCATCCACTTTGAGAAACAGTTTGGTAGGCTTTCAAAAAGTTAAACATACAGTTATCATATGACCCAGCAATCCCACTCCTGCGTATTCACCCAAGAAAAATGACAGCTTGTGTCCACACAGAAACTTGTATGCAAGTGTTTATAACAGCATTATTTACAATAGCAAAAAAGTGGAAACAATCAAAATATCCATCAACTGGTGATGTAAACAAAATAAGGTATATCTATACAATGGGACAGTATTAGGCCATAAAATGGAATGAAGTGCTGATATATGATACAATATGGATGAAACTTGAAAACATTATGCCAAATGAAAGCAGACAGACACAAAACACCACATATTGTATGACTTGATTTATGTATGAAATGTTCAGAATAGGCCAATCTGTAGAGACAGGAAGCAGGTTAGTGGTTATCTGGTGCTGGAAAGAAGGATGAAGGGAGGGCAAAATGGGGAGTGACTGTCAAGAAGGACAAATTTCCTTTTTGGGATGATAGAAATGTTCTAAAATTAGATTGTGGTGATCAATGCACAACTCTGTAAATATTAAAAACTATTGAATTATATACTTTAAACAGGTGAACTTTATGGCATGTAAATTGTATCTCAGTAAAGATGCTTCGGGACACCTGGCTGGCTCTGTTGATAGAGCATGCAACTCTTGATCTTAGGGTCATGAGTTCAAGCCCCACATTGGGCGTGGAGCTTACTTTAGAAAAAAGAGAGAGAGAGAAAAAAATAAATCTGCTTAAAAGAATGGTAAAAAATTTGGGGGCGCCTGGGTGGCTCAGTCGGTTGAGCGGCCGACTTTGGCTCAGGTCACGATCTCGCAGTCCGTGAGTTCGAGCTCCGCATTGGGCTCTGTGCTGACAGCTCAGAGCCTGGAGCCTGTTTCAGATTCTGTGTCTCCCTCTCTCTGACCCTCCCCCATTCATGCTCTGTCTCTCTGTGTCTCAAAAATAAATAAGCATTAAAAAAAAAAAAAGAATGGTAAAAAATTTGAACAGCATTTTACCAGAGAATGGATGGCAAAGAAACTCATGAAAAGATGTTCAATGTCAATGCAATTAAAACCACAATTAGAGGGGCGCCTGGGTGGCTCAGTCAGTTAAGCATCCAACTCTTGGTTTCCACTCAGGTCCTGATTTCACAGTTCATGGGTTCAAGCCCTGTGTCAGGCTTTGCGCTGATGGTGCGGAGCCTGTTTGGGATTCTTTCTTTCTGCCCTTCTCCTGATTACTGTATCTCTCTCTCTCTCTCTCTCTCCCTCTCTCTCTCTCTCTCTCTCTCTCTCAAAAATAAATAAATTAAAAAATAAAAAAGCAGTTAGAGTAGCTAAAGTTAAAAAGACTTACTGGGGCGTCTGGGTGCCTCAGTTGGTTAAGTGTCCAACTTCTGCTCAGAGTAATCTCAAGGTTAGTGAGTTCAAGCCCCTCATTGGGCTCGCTGCTGTCAGTGTGGAGACCACTTAGAATCCTCTGTCCTCCTGTGTCTCTGACCCTCCCCCACTCGTGATCTCTCTTCAAAAATAAATAAAACATTAAAAGAAAAGGAAGACCTGGGTGTTGGTAAGATATGGAAGAACTGCAACTCTCCTACTCTGCTGGTGGGGAGATAAAATGCTACAGCCACTTTGGAATACAGAGACTTTCTTAAAAAGGTAAACATATCACTACCCTATGATCCAACTGTTCCACCGTTAGAGGCTGAATTGTGTTCCCTGTTCACTCCCCCGCCCCCACTCCTGTGCCAGTTTACACGTTGGAAGCCTTAACTCCCGTTACCTCAGAATGTGACCTTGCTTGGAGTTAAGGACTTTGCAGAGGTAATCAAATTAAAATAGGTCATTAGGGTAGGCCATAATCCAGTGTGACTAGTGTCTATAAAAAGAGGAAATTTAGACAGACACAAACACAGGGCGAACGCCATGTGAACGTGAAGACGGCCATTTGCAAGCCAAGGGGAGAGGCCTGGGACAGATCTTTCCCTCACGGCCTTCCAAAGGAGCCAGCCCTGGCAAAACCTTCATTTCCCACTTCTAGCTTCCAGATCTGTGTGAGACAATGCATTGCTGTTCCTGAAAGCATACAATCTGTGGTATACACTGCTAAGTACCCAGTGAAAAAGAAAGTGTACAAAAACTTCTAAATGAATGTTCATAGCAGCTTTTTGCAATAGCCCAAGTCTGGAAACAACCCAGCCACCCATCAACAGGTGACTGACAAATTGTGGTAGATTCTATGCAGTGGAGGAGTACTCCCTATAAGAGGGAAGTGAACTACTGATACATGAAACTGTATGCTGAATTTCAGAATGATTCTGATCAAAAGAAGCCAGACCAAAAAAAAAAAAAAAAAAAAAAAAGTATGTCTCGGTGATTACCTGTATAAACACTCCAGAAAATGCAAACTAATCTATAATGACAGAAAGCATGTTAGTGGTTGCCCAGGGAGGGGGAGCAGGAGTAAAAACTTGCTCATTAAAAAAAAAAAATTGTTTAAGTTTGTTTTGAGACAGCATGCACACGTGTGCACAAGCAGTATAGGGGTAGATAGAAGAAGAGACAGAATCCCTAGCAGGCTCTGTGCCATCGGCACAGAACTCAATGCGGGGCTCAAACCCATGAACTGTGAGATCACGACCTGAGCCTAGATCAGGAGTCGACACTTAACCAACTGAGCCACCCAGGTGCCCCTTTCAGGCTTATCTCTTAAATATCAGTAGATCACTGCAGATCCTCTCTCCTTTGCTGTCCTGCCCACTGCTCCCTTGCAGTGTATTCAATAAACCTCCATCTCCTTTAAAAAATAATAAAGGAAGATGGGAAGCTCAGTCAATTAAGTATCCGACTTCGGCTCAGGTCATGATCTCATGGTTCATGGGTTTGAGCCCTGCGTTGGGCTCTGTGCTGACAGCTCAGAGCCTGGAGCCTGCTTCTGTTTCTGTGTCTCCCTCTCTCTCTCTCTGCCCCTCTCCTGCTCATGCTCTGTCTCTCTCTCAAAAATAAACATTTAAAAAAAAGTAATACAATTAAAAATTAAAAATAAATAAATAAATATCAGTAGATAATCCTAGATAATCAGACATCTGATAAAAACCTATGACTGGAAGATAGCGACCAAAGCAAATATAAAAGAGGAATGTCGGGGTGCCTGGGTGGCGCAGTCGGTTAAGCGTCCGACTTCAGCCAGGTCACGATCTCGCGGTCCATGAGTTCGAGCCCCGCGTCGGGCTCTGGGCTGATGGCTCAGAGCCTGGAGCCTGTTTCCGATTCTGTGTCTCCCTCTCTCTCTGCCCCTCCCCTGTTCATGCTCTGTCTCTCTCTGTCCCAAAAATAAATAAACGTTGAAAAAAAAAAAAGAGGAATGTAGAGGAAACAAGGTAATATAGAGAGTGAAAGAAAATTAAAACAAAACAATATTTTCAGAGATGAGACTTGGTATTATAATCATGGAACAAAAATAGGACTGTAAAAAAAAAGACTTCAGAGAACAAGTAAAAGCTTTCAAAAACTAAGTCACAATAACAAATTCTTCTAAAAATTAGAAGTATTGGAAGGTAAAGTTAAGAGAATCTCCAGGTAGTAAAAGAAAAAGTCAAAGAGATACAAGTGGAGAGAAAAGAAAATTCATGGATCAATCCTGTAAATTCAACATTGAAGAAGGAATTCCTGGAGGGGATAAAATTGTCAAATAAATAAGTAGAGAAAATGCCCCAAACCTGAAGAACCCGAGTTTCTAGATTGCAAGTACCTACCCAGAAGCTGAATAAATAAAAAAAAAGAACCATACTGCGAGGTTTGCATTTGTGTAACACTGAGGAGAAGTGAAAGACCCTACAAGTTTCTGGAGAAGAAACAGGTCATGGCCAAAACATTAGGGTTTAGAATATTGTCAGATTTCTATATTGCATCTCTGGGAACTAGAAGACAATGAAGTGTGGCTTCAAAATTTTGGAGGGAGAAAGATTTACTAATTTGAACTTTTTTTTTATTTTTTAAATACTTTTGAATGTTTATTCTTCAGGGAGAGAGAGACTAGCATGAGTGGGGGAGGGCAGAGAGAGAGGGAGACACAGAATCCAAAGCAGGCTCCAGGCCCCAAGCTGTCAGCGCAGAGCCCGATGCGGTGCCGGAACCCATGAGCCATGAGATCGTGACCTGAGCTGAAGTCACACACTCAGCCGACTGAGCCACCCAGGTGCTCCTACTAACTTGAACTTCTAATTTGATTATGTATGTGGGTTAAAAAATATTCTAAATGTCAATAATCTATATGGATAAAATAAGGACATTTCAGTCATTCAAGAGATCAAAAATTTTACTTTCCATATACCTTTTGTCAGGCATTCACTAGAGTATATGTTCCACCTAAACCAGAGACTAAACCATAAAAGAAGACAAAGGATCTGGGGAACAGATGCTCCAGGGTAGGAGAGAGAGCCAGGAATTTCAGAGCTGAAGGGGAAAAGACATCCCTGGCAAAGTGTCAGCAATTTAGCGGCCTAGAAAGCAAACAATCTAGACTGGAACATGAGAAAACCCCTGAGGAATGTCTCCAAGACTGGAATGAAATTGATAGATTACCTGAAGTGTTTGAATTTATTAAGAGGAGATTTACAACTCTGTTGGAGAGTTTGAGGATGAATTAGTGAAAAATACATAATAAATACTAAGCCTCCCCAAAACTGAAAGAAAGTAGTAATTGTTAGTTCTAGGGAAAACAAAGAATTGTACAAGAAAAGCAAATTTGATTATACTGTTCCGTATGATTCAGCTATCTCTGTTATTTACTTAGTTATAGTACTGTTAGCACTGAATATTGATTTGGACAAAAATGGTGTCTTCTGTTGGAAGGACGGGGGAAAAGAGATCCATGTGTGGTGGGGTGGGGGGGGGAGCACGGGGAGTGGTCTGGGTCGGAGGGCAGCAGAGGAGAGTGTTGTTTTTATTTGTAAGCTTGGTGGTATTATTTGACTTAAAATCACATGTATGTAGTACCTCAATAACTTTTTTTTTATCAGATCAGTGATGAGAACATGAAAGTAATGGAGTATAGTCTATTCTTTTAATAATTTGGATAGTAAAGGAAAGGCTAAAAACAAGAGGATATTTGGAGGGTATCACAAGGCCAAAAATAATTTTTCAGAATAGAAGAGCTTATAATGTATTCGTCAGTTGAGGAGTTGGATTTGGTAGAAAGGAAGAAAGACTTCCTTAGACAGTAAGGTCCCGGAGGAGGTGTTGTGACGCAGGTCATGAATGTAGAATATAAGTGGTGAGGGGAGCCTTGCTGAGCAGGGGAGAGGGGGCAGTGGGTGAAGGTGAAGGCTCATCTGCACAATCCTGACAGGAAAACAGGGGCTTTGTGTGAGATAGGCTTTCAGGATGATCTTCTGCATTGTCCTCTTCAGAAAGGACAGGCTAGGGAGGATGCCTGATGGATGGGTTTGGAGTCTGGAGGAGAGTGGAATAGGTACAGAATAAATGAGTGAGGACGGTGGTGTAGGAGGTCAGACATTCATTCATTCAGTTATTCAACCCAGCGCTTACTTAGCACAGGGAAGGCATTCAGAAGGTATGTCGAATGAATGACCCACTAGAAGGGTTGTGTTAGGTTCTGGGATACACAAAGATCCCGTTGTTCCCCTTCAAGGCTCTCCAGCAGAGGGGAAGTGGGTGAACAAAGGGCCGCAGCTGTTGGCTGGGCCTTGCAGGGTAAATGGGAAGGAACACCTTGGGAGGTTGGAGGAGGCAGTGATAGTTGTCGAAAGTGCCTCCTAGAGAAAGTAACTTTTGAACCAGTCTTTGAAGACTGAGTAACAGCTCAGCAGAAAAGACGAAGAAGGGCCTTACAGGCCAGGTGCTGCCATGTGAGCACTGAGGGGAAGTGAACTGGCGTACATTTGAAAAGGAACCAGTTTTGTGACTTCCTCCAGCTATGCTTTGCACTCCTGGAGCAGAAGAGAGAAAGGTAAGGGATTGGTAAGACAGAAACATCCTAACAACAAGTCGGTGTCCAGGAGAAGAATCACTGAAATGCCTGCCAGGAGGCTCTGAATGGACTCTTGAGGACAGAGAACAGCAGACGTAGGAGTTGCAGTGGCTCTTCACAGGTTCACGTGGAGGGAGGGAGGTTTCTGTGACAAACCTCGGTGTGGAGCAGTCCAGGTCCTGCCTGTTTCCTCACTGAATTAGGAAGGAGGTCAGTCTCCTGCTTAGGGTAGGTCTGGTGTGTCTGACTCCTTTAGGCTGAGTCAAGCGTCCTTCCTGTGTGATTGCATTGCTTTTTCACACTCGATGGTGATGTCTTTTTAATTGGAGCATGGCTGACGCAGTGTTCCATGAGTTTCAGGGGATTCCACACGTCTGTACTTATGCTGTGCTCACAAGTGTAGCTACCATCTGTCACCACACAGTGCCCACTGGTTTTTGGTTGTCTTCCCCACTAATCTGCAAGCTTTTTGAGGGCAGAGACTACTGTCTTCGCCTTTATCTCACATATTACCTTGCGTGTAATATGTGCTGAGTAAATGTTTGTTGAATGAATGAATGGTAGTGGGAGAAGGGTGAGGGTAATGGTGCAAGTTTTATGAATAAAAGTCTTGAAACTCCTGCAAATGAGATCAAGGGGGAGGAGTGGTGGAGACCATCACATGAAGTTCTAGTGTTCTTGAAATTTGCAGAAAAAAAGAACGGGAAGTGGCAAGAAGGAGCAGTGTTCTTTCTGGACCATTTTTATTGCCTCCTGAGATGATGGAGGCTGAGAAAAGGTGTAAGCCCTGCTGCAGGAGACCGTGTCTGGGGAAAAGCATTTGAATTGGCACTTAAAGGAATGAGTAGCAATTTGAATTGTATGTGGGCAGAAGGCCAGGGCGGCTAGGCAAATGCTAACAGTATGCGTAAATGAACAGGGGGTTGAAGAGTTGCATGTTCCGCCAGGGCTTCAGAGTGGGTGGGGGAGGCAGAGGCGGATAAAAAGATGGCTTAGACAAATGAACTCAGCATAGGTGTTGGGGCACCACTGAAGAATTTCAAGGGAAGCGATGCAATCCGATTTGCATGTTACAAAGCCCACTTGATGGAAGTGGTTTGGAAGATGCCTTAAAATGAAATGGGACCCGGAAGCACAAAGACCAGTGAGAAGGCTTGTGCAGTAGTGAGGTTTAGAGAAGCTGGCCTTTAACTATGATGGCAGTTAAAGAGAATAAAGAAGGGGTGGTGGAGGGGAGAGCCATTTAAGAGGTGGAAGCCACAATACTTGGTGATTAATAGGATGTGGGGTTAAGGAGGGAACCTTAGATTTTTGTGTGATGACAGGTTTCCCCTGCTATCAGAAAGTAGAGCATTCCTGTGAAATCTTTCGTAAGTCTAAATGTTGCACCAAGCCAAGAAACAGTGACCATTTCTTTATATGGAAAAATCTTGGAGCATTCCCAAATCCAGAAAATAACCGCTCCTAGGCTTTTCTGATACTTTGGGACACGTCTTGCTCACGGATGCTGAGATGCTGACTGTAGTCTCAGGGAAGGAGTTTGGCAATGCCCTTCTTGGGGCTCATGGTGTGCACCGCCTCTACAGCGGGCTGGCTGCAAAACCAATGCTGAACGCTGTTTGGCTTTTTACCTCTTTTTTTGTAAAAGCAAAAATCCTCTTCAGGTTTTTTTTGTTTTTTTTGTTTTTTTTTTTTGGTTAGTGAAAATAGGCCTTTTGTAAAAGTGAAGTGGTATAACACGAACTTTCAAAAAGTGGGGGGATACATGTGTCGGGTTCCTGTTTGGGGAGTTTAGTGAATGATGGTACCATTCGCAGAGATAGGGGATATAAAAAGGAGAAGAAGTTTAAAGACAAAGATATTATTTCATTTTGGAACTTACTGGGCCATCCAAGTGGAGAACTAGTATGCATAACATGGGGGCTGGGGTTAAAGATTGGGAGCCCATGTGGAAGAGATTGTAGAAGCTGTGGGTTCTTTGATCATTACTTCTCTTAGATGATTGTACTTAATTAGAAATTGATTGTAGGATAAACCTTTAAAAAAAAAAAAAAACTAAGCAGAGGCCAAGATGCACAATTCAGAATTCTTTAGACAGCATTCTTAAAGATGAAGGGTCAAAGAAATTTCTATAATATATATAAGTGGGATAATAGTCATTCTTGTCTTTAAGCAAATGATTGAAGGTTGAGGTTCCAAGGAGCTTAACAAACTTAAACAGTTTGTCACCTGTTTTTCCTAATTAAGGCATAACATTTATATAGTTAAGTACATTGTGATTTTTTTTTTTAAAACATAGGTATGCACTCTTGTAACCCAACCAGATCATCTCTAGCTCCTCATAAATTTCCCTCTGCAATCCTGTTTTTATTTCTAGAGTTTTTAACGTCCTAAATGTAACCTTAGGATGGGAGAATCCTCCCTCTCCTTGGCTAAGTCCAGTATGTTGCAGAGTCAGGAATTTCCTAAGAATCAAGTCAGAACCTGGTTTGAATTTTACAGTATGCACAGTGCGTGTCTTTAATTACTCTTGCCTATGCCTCCTCCTGTTTTTAATGGAAATTATGAACACCTCTTGATTTTCCTGTCCTTTCTGAAACTTAGCCTCTAAACTCTGTCCTGTCTTCTCTAGTATTCTTGGGAAATAGAGACTGTGGAGAAGATGACAGAATTGGAAAACCTTTTGTTTTCTTTGGGTTTCATCGTGGTGTATGTTGTCTGTCTTCCAGATTATTAGGTTTTGTAAGAAATAGACTGTATTTTTCTGAGTTGGGAATAGCCCTGTCTGTTTCCTTGAGTACATCTGTTTGATTTTTTAAAATTATGCCTTTCAGGGGGAGTTTTCATGGGACTAATAGTCCCCTTTGTGGAGGTAGCTCTATCTCGGTCACTGATCTTCCAGGTCAATAAGCCATCTGGAATGGTAAAATGCTTTCTTTTTTTTTCACTTTGAAATTTGTATTGAGAAGAAAACCATAGGGAGGAAAGAAACATAGTTAAAAGAATAATTACAAAACAAACACCTAGTTACCTACTACATAGGCCAAGAAATAGAATATAACCACACCCCAGGATCCTCCACATGCCCCTTCCTTATTGAATCCCCTCTCTCCCTTCCTAAGACAATCTCTAGCCTAAATTTGGTATGTCATTCCTTTTTTAAAAATAGTTTTTAAAAACTGTGTATATACATACATGTCTATATACTCGTACGTACATACAGTTTTAAAATGTTATATTTGAACCTTATATAATGGAATTATACTGTGTGTGTATTCTTTTGTGATTTGCTTTTTCACCCAATACTGTGTTTTTATAACACATCTAGGTTGCAGTGTGTAGCTATAGTCAGTCATTTTTATATAGAATAGTGTTTATTCTGTTGTCTGGAAACACCATAGTGTGTATATTTATTTTACTGTTGATGGATATTTGTTCTGGGGTTTTTTTTTTTCTGTTAAAAATAATACTATTAAAATTAAAAATACTAAAAAAATACTATTTTATATGTGTGTAAAAGTTTCTCTAGAATATTTATCCAGAAGTGCGACCACTAGTTTGTACAGTAAATACATAGTCAAGCGTACCAGATAGTGGCAAACTTTTGAAAAGTAGTTGTATCAATTTTCCTTCCCACCAGGAGTGGATGAGTGTTGCTATTGCTCTGTGCCCTTGCCAACACTTGGTATTGCCCAGCTTTAAAAACAAATTTTTTAATGTTTTATTTATTTTTGAGAGAGAGAGACAGAGACAGAGAGCAAGCAAGGGAAGGGCAGAGAGAGGGAGACTCAGAATCTGAAGCAGGCTCCAGGCTCCGAGCTATTAGCACAGAGCCGGACTTGGGGCTCGAACCCACGAACTGCAACATCATGACCTGAACCAGAGTTGGTAGCTTGACCGACTGAGCCACCCAGGTGTCCCAGTATTGCCCAACTTTTGAATTTTAGCCAACCTGGTAGCGGCAAAATTAATTTGCAGTAATTTGCATTTTCCTGGTTGACATGAAACTGAGTATCTTTTCATTTGTGCATGTTCTTCAGTAAAATTCCTACTCAGTTATTTTGTAAATCTTTCAGGTATGTTGTCTTTTTTTTTTTAATTGATTCCTAGCAATTCTTTATTATATTCTGGATGTTAACTTTTGTTACAGTTATGTAAGTTGCAAGTCAACAGTGTTTCCTTTTCTGTTCTGCAAATCTAGGCACCTAAGGAGAGATGCCTTGAGCAAATTTGGCAGTTGAAAGCCACTGGACTAGGCTCCTGTGCCAGACAGTATAGCACAGGGGCCATGTGGTTCTGCACGGGGCAGTCCCTGGAACTTTAAGTGAGTTGCATCTTAGTTACTGACTACTTCTGACCTGTGGTGCTTGCCTTTGCAGGTGGAACAGGAGGATTTTGTTATGGAAGGGCATGGCAAGACTCCACCTCCTGGTGAAGAAAGCAAACAGTGAGTCACAGTTTATTTAAAAAGGGTCCTATTACAGATCTTCAGAAGCACTTTGGTTAAACACGCTGAGAGCGTGTTTGCAGAGGATGTATATGTTGGGTACATTGTGGAGCTCACCAGTTGCTTTGGTGGATATTAATGCATAGTTTCTATTTATAGACAGACTAACTGGAGGGACAAGAAAGTTGGCTTTGTAGATTTTCACACTTGACTAATCAAAATTTGTGTTACACTTTAGCAAAGGCTTTAAGGCTCAGGATGTTCCAAATTGAACTAATTCAGTCTGGTTGATTTCCAAAGAAAGTTTAAGATGGTATATTCTTTTCTTAGCTATGTCCTTAGGAAGTACGCTAAATTAATAGACTGTCTTCCCTGCATTCCAAGTGTGAATTTATTTGAAATGTACTTCCTGAAATTCTATTCTATTTAGTTATTTATACTTCTGTTCTTTGTTTAAATAACAAATTGTTTCCCGAAAGGAACAGGAATATAAATAATATAACTTAGCCAACATTCTAAATTATTCAAGATCTCTCCCCTGACTTCTTAAAGAGTGATCAGTTTTAAATCTGAAATTGGGAGTCCTCGGGTAGCTTTTTGGTGACTGGGAATAGATTTTTTTTTTCCTCCCTCTGCCACAGAACTTGAAAAATTGTGTTGCAGAGAAGACTGGTGTTTCATTTGCCCTTTTAAAGGAAAAACAGTTAAGACTGCCTTGAAATACTGACATGACTACTATTTTTTATTCAGACAGTAGTCTCCTAAGTTGAATGGGATAGCAAGTGATTCATGGAATTTACCGAAAATCCATAGGGAGAAACTCCTCTCTCATCTTTTTTTTTTCCTTCCTAGAAAATAGTTTAGTTTTGATCTGTCTTATGAAAAGTATGTCTCCGAAACCCTTAGGAATGAATTATGCAGAATATATTATGCTGCCATGAGGCCAGGTTCATTAAAGGAGAATGTTTGTCTTGTATTTGTTGTGAATGGAAACCAGGATATTTTCACAGCTGGTTTAATTTGCTAACCAGGCAGTTTTAAAAATAGCTTACAATATAAATCCTAACTTTGCTGTGTTCTGTGAAATGCACTTATATTCTACATGGGCTCATGGAATCAGTTCATCTTTAGCAAAGTAGAATGCCAAACATCTAGTCCCAGTGAAATCACAGGAACATTTCAGATGCATCTCCCTGTCCTCTTGCCCACTCCCCCAGCCCCACCCTCTGGTCAGAGGTCTTACAATGTAAAAATCATAGTTCCTATTTGATGAGGGTGTTCTGTGTGCAAAGCACTTTGCTTAGATGCTGTGTATGTTCTCTCCATTCATTATAGTGTACCCTTTTACTCGGAGATCACGGTAGGTAACTTATCCATGGGAATGCAGCTTGAAATGGAAGTTAGGATTTGAATCTGGATCTTTCTGACATTACAGTGTTTTATAATATCTCCCTGACCCAAATCCTCTGCCAGCCTTGGGAGCTGTGTTCCTGAAAAGTACCGTGGTTAGCAAAACTGTGCAGTTGTTAAGATCAAAGTCTCAGGGATAAGAGGGAGTTGGGGGAAATAATGAAAATGGCATTAAGCCTATTTTTGAAACACAGATGAAGGTTCTGTTCTCTAGAGGGTATCCATTTCCCAAACAAACCAGTCTTTATCTTTAAAAACCTGCTCCAGTAGCCCCTATCCTGTATCAACTTCTTTACGTATTCAGGAAGCACTGCTGGGGCAGATTCTCCCACAAGTTTTATGTTATACAAACGGTGCTTCTTTTTAGAGAGCTTCAGACAGGCTGGTGGACTTGCGTTGTGTCCTTACCTTGTTTTGTTTTCTGAGTCTCATGGTGCCTTTTCACAGATGAATCCTGTTGTGTTTTGCTTCTGGTTTTTTTGTTTGTTTGTTTTGTTTTGTTTATTTTTTTCCTGGTCCTGGTCTGCTGTCCTATATTGTAATGACTCTTCTCACTAGGCACTCCTCTCATAGACCTGTCTACCTCTTTGGTGGGAGTGGGTAGCAAAGGTGATGTGTTCATTTGTTTGAGGCAACAAAATTTAAAAGATATACATATGTATACACACACACACACACACACACACACACACACACACACACACACACATTGCATCTTAGAAGTGTAGTTGGCAGAGGATGATAAACTCCTGGACAGTAGGATCAAGGAACTGAATACTACGTTCTAGATCCTGGAAGTGTACACATTGCTGAATGACTTATGAAATTCCGACTTATTCTTTTATTTTTTAAATTATAAAAATAATACAGTTGGCTCTTGAACAACATGGGTTTGAAATGTGCAAGTCCATTTATACATGGAATTTTTTTAAGTTTATTTATTTTTAGTAATCTCTACGCCCAGCATGGGGCTTGACCCCAAGATCAAGAGCCACACGCTCCAAAACTGAGCCAGACAAATATGGTACCATGCTGTAAATGTACTTTCTCTTCCTTATGATTTTAAAACATTTTCTTCACTAAATTCCTGAAACCAGTATTACACTAAATCTTAACTAACTAGAATTTAAATAAAAACTGGAAACAAAAATAAAATAAAACATGTTCTTTTCTCTAGCCTACTTCATTGTAAGAAACCAGCATAGAATACATGTAACAGAAAAAATAGGTGTTAATTGACTGTTTATGTTATCAGTAAAGCTTCCAATCAACAGACTATTTGTAGTTATGTTTTGGGGGGTTAGAAATTATTCACAGATTTTCAGCCATGCTGGGGAGTCAGTGCCCCAAACCTCCATGTTGTTCAAGGGGCACCTGTACACGATTGTCATGAAACATTCAAATGGTAAATGTAGACACAGAAATAAAACTGAGACTCTCCTTTTACCTTTCTTCCCCTCCTGATCTTTGTAAATATTTTCTGTATATTTTATTTATTTATTTATCCATTTGTTTATTTGTTTGTTTATTTACTTTGAGAGAGACAGTGCAAGTGGGGGAGGGGCAGAGAGAGAGGAAGAATCCAAAGCAGGCTCTGCACTGTCAGCGTAGAGCCTGATGTGGGGCCCAAACTCACAAAACTACAAGATAATGACCTGAGCCAAAATCAAGAGTTGGATGCTTAACTGACTGAGCCCCCCAGGTGCCCCTGTTTTCTGTATATTTTATTTATTTATTTATTTTTTAATTTTTTTTTCACCGTTTATTTATTTTTGGGACAGAGAGAGACAGAGCATGAACAGGGGAGGGGCAGAGAGAGAGAGGGAGACACAGAATCGGAAACAGGCTCCAGGCTCTGAGCCATCAGCCCAGAGCCCGACGCAGGGCTCGAACTCCCGGACCGCGAGATCGTGACTTGGCTGAAGTCGGACGCTTAACCGACTGCGCCACCCAGGCGCCCCTTTCTGTATATTTTAAAACAACAACTAAATAGGGATTTATTTTTTCCCCAACATAATTCTTCTGTGACTTGCTTTTATAATTTGCCATCTTTCACAGTCTACTTCATGCTCTTAATGCAGAATGTTCTGTTGAATGGATGGACTATAATCATTCTTCTCTAATTAGATGATTTGGTGGTCTCTAGTTTGATTACTACAAATAATACTTTATTGAACATCTTTATTTTTATATCTTTATTCACAGATGTATTTCTGTAGAATAAATTTCTAGAGATGGAGCTGTTGGTTCACGGGATGTATTTTTAAAAATATTTTTAAATATATTTAAAAAAATTTTAATGTTTATTTATATTTGAGAGAGAGAACCAGTGGGAGAGGGGCAGAGGGAGACAGAAACAGAATCCAAAGGAGGCTCCAGGCTCTGAGCTGTCAGCACAGAGCCCGACGCGGGGCTGGAACTCACAAGCCATGAGATCATGACCTGAGCTGAAGTTGGACGCCCAACCAACTGAGCCACCCAGGCGCCCCCACGGGATGTACTTTTTTTACATGGAGGTAGTTGCTATCAAATTGCCTTCTGAGAAAGCACCACCTATGATCCTTTCCATCAACGGTGCATGAGAATGTCCATTTCTTCTCCCCTTTGATGACAAAAAAATTTTTAGCCTTAAATTTTTGTCACTCTTGTATTTTATTATATATATGTATATATGTATATATATATATTTTTTTCAAGTAATCTCTACACCTAACGTGGGGCTTGAACTCACAACCCTGAGATCATGAGTCGCATAATCCACTGACCGGGCCAGCCAGGCACCCCTAATATTTAATTGTTTTAATTTGTACTTTTCTGCTCACTAATGAGATGGAATATCTTTTGTTAGTTTATCGGCTGTAGATTTTTCAATTTTATGTATCACTTATTTGCATATTAGACCCATGTTTCTATTGGATTATTTGTTTTGATAGTTTTGTAGGAACCCTTTATATATTTTTAAATTATTATTATTATTATTATTATTAATTTTAGAGAAATAAAGTACAAGCAAGGGAGAAGAAGAGATGGAGAGAGAGAGGGAGAGAGAGAGAGAATCTTAAGTGGGCTCCACTCTCAGTGCAGAGCCTGATGTGGGGTCAGTCCCACAATCCTGGGATCATGACCTGAGCCAAAATCAAGAGTCACATACTCAACCAACTGAGCCACCCCAGCACCCCTGTAGGAGTCTTTTATAAAATATAGATATTAACTTTGTCTTCTGAGGTGTTTTAAATGTTTTGTCCCATTCCTTTTAACATTGGGGTATTTTTCATATGAATAAATTTAAAAACATTTTTATGTGGTAAAATCAATTAGCCTGTTATAGCTTCTGTATTTTGTGTTTGCTTAGAGAAGTTGTCCCTACCCTAATGTAATAAATAAAATACCTTAGTTTTCCTGCTTTTTTCCTTTTTACCCCTACACCTTTAATTGAACTGGTATGCATTTTTGTGTATGATGTGAGGCAGAGATCTAAGTTAATTTTTTTCCAAATTGATTTCCAAAATGGCTCTCATTCATTGGTCTCAGTTTGTATGAATAGCCTATTTCACTTATGGAAGGCAGATGAAACACAGGGATAATATGACCCTCAAGGTCGTAAGAGCAAATTCTTACAAGGATTAGGACTAAAACTATTTTTATTAGCTGATCTACGCCACTTTCTTTGTTTCATCGTGTAACATTTTTACCGTAGATTCTAGAAGTTTTGAAAACATCATTTTATTTCCATGATGTTTATTTCAACGGAACTAAGTTCTGTTAATAGGCAGATTAGGATAGCTATGCATGTAGAAAGCCGTCTTGAAAAATAATTGACTTTTGATATCGAGAAGTATCTGTGCTAAACTTAATATTTAGATCAGTTGTGCTGAATTTTGATGTATGTGTGAGTAACATTTAGTAGAGTGTATAGCTTTAAACACTGTGTGTGTGTGTGTGTGTATATATATATATATGTATATATATGTATCTATGTATAGTTTCAATATTGTTGCTTTTAATGAGGTTTATTAACTATTAGTATATCTAATATAATCATTTTCTGAGAATATTTACTTTACAAGCTACTGTAACAAATCAGACAAGCTAAGTTTATTGCCATATAATTACTACATTAAACTCACACAGCATTAATCACATAATGTGTTTAACACAGGGGTAAATATAAAACTATAATGGCTTTTCAAAAAGCAGCATAAGCAGATACTTGCTCGTAGATTGTGTTTGACTATGGTTATTGAAAGCTCATTTCATATGAAATGTTTCCACCCATTTGATTTGGTTTTATTTACGAGACAAGTGATAGTCTAGATGTTTGTAGGCAGATTATTTGTGGTAAATTATCAGTTTTGGTGTACAGTTGACCTTGGAACAGCACAGAAGTTAGGGGCACTGGCCCCCACGCAGTAAAAATTCCCCACATAAGTCTTGACTCCCCCCAAATTTAACTATTTATAACGTACTGTTGACTAGAATCCTTACCGATAACATAAACAATCAATTAATACCTATTTTGTATGTCATATATTTTATAAAAACTGTATTCTTATAATAAAAGAAGTTAGAGAAAAGACAATGTTTTAAAATTGTAAGGAAGAGAAAGTACATTTACAGTACCATACTGTACTTAGTGAAAACAACCTGCATTTAAGGGGACCTGCACAATTCAAACCTGTGGGGGGGGGGGGGGCAACTGTATTAATGAGTTTGACCTCCTTTTTCATTTCTTTATTAAAATCTAGTTTACACACAAGTCTAAACTTTAAATCTCCATGCTCAAATTGACTCATATTCTCAAAAGACATTTGTCTTTAACATGCTGTATGCAATGATTCAACTTTTCTAGTATATTTTTGTTGATTAAATTTTCTTACAACTTTTGGTTCATTTTATGAAATTTCAGCATTAGAAATAAATCTCTCCGGGCACCTGGGTGGCTCAGTCAGCTAAGCATCCCACTTCTGCTCAGGTCATGATCTCACGGTTTGTGGGTTCAAGCCTTGCATTGGGCTCTCTGCTGTCAGCGCAGAGCCGCTTTGGATTCTCTGTCCCTCCCCTGCTTGCTCTCTCTTTCCCTCTCAAAACTAAATAAACATTTTAAAAAATAAATAAAAACAGATCTCTCAAAGCAGGATCTCAAAGACACAGTTGGACACTCGTGTTCACTGCAGCATTATTCACAGCAGCTAAGCAGTGGAGCAACCTACATGTCCACTGACAATGAACGGATACAGGAAATGTGGGATGTACATACAATGGAATATTATGAAGCCTTCAAAAAGAAGGAAATCCTGTCACATGCTACAATATAGATGAATTTGAAGGGCATTATGCTTAGCAAAATAAGCTAATCAGCAAAGAACAAATACTATATGACTCAGCTTAACTTGAAGTCATCTAATGTGAAAATCATAAAAACAGAACATAGAGAAGTGATGATTGCCAAGGGCCAGGGAGAGGGAAGAGAGGGAATTAGTGTTCAATGGGTATAGAGTTTCAGTTCTAGAAGATAAAAAAGGTCTGGAGATCTGTTGCAAAATGATAAGAATATACTTAAAATTCCACTGAGCTTTACAGTTAAAAATGATTCAGATGGTAAATTTAATGTTATGTGTTTTTTACCACAGTGAAAAAAAAGTTAGCAATCAAATTTAAATGTAGTTTATTTTTTTTTTATAAAAGAGAAAGCTTATATGCCTTTTAAAAACATTTATTTATTTTTGAGAGAGGGAGAGAGCACAAGCGAGTGGGGGAGGGGCAGAGGGAGAAAGAGAGAGAGAATCCCAAGCAGGCTCCGCGCTGTCAGCACAAAGCCTGACGCAGGGCTCAATCCCATGAACCATGGAATCATGACCTGAGCCAAAACCAAGAGTCAGATGCTTAACTGATTGAGCCAACTGGGCACCCCTAAATGTACTTTAAATGCAAAAGACAGCCTGGATTTCAAAGACTTAATACCCAAAAAAAAGAATGTAAAATTAATAATATTGATTTTATGTTGAGATAATAATCTTTTATATATGTTGTATTAAATAAAGCATACATATTAAATTTAAATCTCATTTTATAATGTGTTATATAGACAGCATCCCCTTTTTAGGGATTGTTGGTAGAATTAATTATATCAATTACTATATTTCAGCTCTCTTGGGGTGCCTTTTTTTTTGATTTCTCTTTTTCAAGGGAAAATCTCCTCAGAGCTTGCATGGGAGGCCTATATGGAAATCAAAGTGTTGAAGACAGTTTTATATTGATTTGGAGAGAAGAATGTGATTTATGGAATCAACATTGCTCTTTATACTCTTCTGTGGTGTAATACGACTTTGTGCTGGAGTTGCTGTTTTTTAAATGTCTTAACTCCAATATCGTGATTAAATTCTCTTCTTCCTAATTACATTCTTCCCAACTTAAATGTCTAGTTATAAAATACCCTTTTAATTTTTCTGAATTATTAATTATACAGACCTTTCATTAAGTCTAACAGCTTGTCCTTACCTTATCTTTATTTCTGCTCCTACTCTGACTCATTAACTTACAGCTCCGTCTTCCTCAGAATCATCTCATACTGCGGTGC
Source organism: Herpailurus yagouaroundi (assembly GCF_014898765.1). NCBI lineage: Eukaryota > Metazoa > Chordata > Mammalia > Carnivora > Felidae > Herpailurus > Herpailurus yagouaroundi. The sequence goes on along the minus strand of NW_024412413.1, from coordinate 8,707,823 downwards.
AACTTTATTCTCCCTCAGTTTATTCTCCCCCAGTCTCTATACTAAGAGTAGGGCGTTCCTTGTTTTATATTTAGCCACCAAATTTAACACTAAGTTCTTTGGGAACCATTCTTCTGAGTTCTTTTAAAAAAAAATAGGCAGCTCTATAGTATTTCCTAAAAACAAAACAAAGAAGAAGAAGAAGAAGAAGAAGAAGAAGAAGAAGAAGAAGAAGAAGAAAAGAAAAAATATTTCCAAGTCACTTATTTTATACATAATTATCTTCACAATACAAACCTTGGTATTTGGCCATTAGGAAAGAGGGGTGTTGTTGTGTTGTTTTGTTTTTTAACATTTTCTGTATTCTACCATGAGTTTTTCACCAGTGTGTTTTCTTTAAACCACTGAAATATGTACATGTTGAAATAAATGTACTAAGAAGTACCAAATTGAACTCTGTAAACTTAGTCATTACACAGCAGTAAGCTGGACATCAGAAGAATAGTTGGGTTTCTATATAATCTTTTTAATTATTTTGAAGAGAAAGGAAATGAGTTTTATTTTCAAGTTAATTGGTAGTTTGAAAATGCCACAAAGTGGTTCAATAGATGATAGTTATGCTCATGGAATTTTTGCTGCTGGGAATTTTAGCATAACCGTAAACATTTTGTACTAGGTCTTTGGGAAACTGTCACTTGCTAATAAATTTTGTAATTTGCATTGGAGTTACTTAAAAAATTAATTCTCAGGGCACCTGGGTGGCTCAGTCAGTTACACGTCTGACTCTTGGATTTGGCTTGGGTCATGATCTCATGGTTCGTGGGTTCAAGCCCCACATTGGGCTCTGCGCTGGTAGTGCGTATCCTGCTTGGGATTCTCTGTCTCTCCCTCTCTCTGCCCTTCCCTTGTTTGCACGCACTCTCTGTCTCTCTCAAAATAAATAAACATAAAAAAACATTAATTCTCTCAAAAAATTGCCTTCCCTCCCCAGTCTCAGAATCATACATAATAAATTCTGAATTATATCTTATGAGGTTTCTCTTTGGTGTCTGGGCCGTGGATTAATTACAATAGGAGTAACTTCAGGAATTATGTGTTTCATAGTTGAAAATGACTTCAAACTCTGAGGGCTGCTACTACTTACAGGTTCATGTGATGACTTTAACCAACAGTGCATAGGGTAGATCATGCAGCTCTTAGAAAACTGCAGTTAAGTTAATAATAGTCTTAATTCTGTAGCTTATACTTTGCTTATGGACAAATAACTGACTTTATGAAAAAAACATTACTCAAAAGGCAGGATGTATTTGTCCAGTTCCTTGAAATTGGTGTTTTAAGGCCTCGTTTTGGAGATGTTATTGTCATGAAGTTGTAAAATGTTTTCAATTTTTAAATAGTGTGATGTAAATACAGGTGAAGAAATAACACATTCAGCTGCAAGAATCTCCAGGGGTGTCATGAAGAGAAGCTGGTGTTTATTTCTCCCCCAAATGTTCTGATCACTAGGCGGTGTGGATACAAGTTCTGCCCTGAGCACTCTGCCTGGGTTCCCTTCCTGCCAGCTGTGTCTGTGGGCTGAAGTTTGGGCTGAAGTAGAGGTGAATTGAATGGCAGAGAGGAGGCACAACATGATGATGGCAGGCAGTGAAACGTCAGGTTAAGGCTTTTTGCTAAATCTTCAGCTCTGCAAGGATAGAGACTTTTGTCATCTTGGTCACTGCCAGTGGCACATACAAAATGTCAATAAATATAAATATATAAATATGTTGAATGAATGAAAATGTCTGAGTGTTAAGAAACCCTCCCTGGTCTACACACTCACTTTGAAACTCTGAGGTGGAGCTATTAAAAATCCTAACCCCAGAATATTTTTTATAAGCAGAAGAAAAGTGAATTGCTAGTATATCATGTTTGACTTTATATTCAGTGCTTTCTTTTTTTTTTTTTTTAAGTTTGTGGTGTTTTTTTTTTTTTTTTTTTTTTTTTTTGGAAAGAGGGAGAGAGAGAGAGAGAGAAAGAAGGCATGTGCAAGTAGGGGAGAGAGAGAGAGAGAGAGAGAGAGAGAGAGAGAGAGAGAGAGAATCCCAAGCAGGCTCAGCACTGTTAGTGAGGGGCCCAGCTGAGGGCTCAAATTCATGAACCATGAGATCACAACCAGAGCTGAAATCAGAGTCAGATGCTTAACTGACTGAGCCATGCAGGTGCCCCTGTATTCAATGCTTTCTTGAGGGTATTCCAACAGACCTGATTTTATCACTATTCTTTAGGTGTCTCTATCTATGAGACAGTTGTTTGTTATTGTTTATTTGGCAGAAGATGCCTTTTTCCTTGTTTCTGAGGTCCTCCATAAGATGCCTTTAGCCTACCTATGCATATTGTTTCTATCGTTTAAAGGTCCTTGGGCACCTGGCTGGCTCAGTCAGTAGAGCATGTGACTCTTGATCTCAGGGTCATGAGTTTAAGCCCCACGTTGGTCACAGAGCTTACTTTAAAAAAACAAACTAGGGGCCCCTGGGTGGCTTAGTCGGTTTTGTGTCCAGTTCCTTGGCTTGGCTCAGATCATGATCTCACAGTGAGTTTGTGCCCTACATGGGGTTCTGTGTTGACAGTGCAGAGCCTGCTAGGGATTCATTCATTCTCTCTGTCTCTCTCCACCCCCGCAAAATAAATAAATGGAAAATTTTTAATAATCAATCAATTAGTCAATGAGAGGGTCTTTCTACCCCTGTCCAGTGGCCCCCTGTAAGGCTTCCATGCACAGCTCATTTCCTTCTCCATTAGATGCTTCTGTTGAGGCAGAGACCCTTCTTTCTGACCAGGAGCGAATCTAGGTTTTTGGGAATGCTCTTTAAGGAAAAGAGAATTAATTCAAATATGAGTTGTACAAAAGTGAACATTTATTTACAACGAGGAAAGAAAACCACACACAAAAAAAAATGGCGACTTTTAAGAAGTGGAAAAATAGAAAATTCAGAAAAATAGCACTAGCATTTGTATTCACTACTTAACACATCACTGTGAAACTTTTTTCTCTACATTTTTTGGCTACATAGTATTTTTTGCCCCTTTATGTTACAATGGTTCTGTGATATTTTCTAGAAAGAGACTAGAAAGATAATTCATTGTTTATTATGTAGCATGGTTGACCACAGTAGGGTTTTTCATAATGACGAATCAACAAAGTTCCTTTCATCCTCACAACTTGTTATTAGTAACATTATATACATTTTTGAGATTGTTATAAACTTTGGGGAAATCTCTATCAAGTATCCTTTATATTGTAAGGCTTCACTTTTTCTTGTACATTGGCTACCCTGTAATACTCTGAATTGACACATTTACATCATGATATGATCTGGCCCTGCACACTTCTGTCATGATACAGAGTAAGTTGGCCCAGTGTCATCTTTGTATGCTAGGGTGGTTAACAGTAATTCGACCATACACAGAAGTGCTAAGAACCACGTGAATATATTCCACTAAACCCAAAATGGATTTGTCTCTAGTATAACTTTCCCTTTATGGATCCCCCAAATGCCTGCAGCCATGAGGGGAAAGCTGAGATGGAAAGAGACTGTGGTTTTAACAGTATGGGTTAAGAGTAATGAATGTATCTTGTCTTTGCACACTTTATAAAAAGTGTCATTAGAACAAAGTTGGACTAGTCACACTTCCTAATTTCAAAATATATTACAAAGCTACAGCAACCAAAACAATGCGATACTGGCATAAAGACAGGCAAATAGACAAATGGAATAGAATAGAAAGCCCAGAAATAAACACTCACATATAAGGTCAAATGATCTTTGACAAGGGTACCCAGATCACCCAATGGGGAATGAAGGAGAGTCTTTTCAACAAATGGTGTTGGGAACACTGGCTACCCACTTGCAGAAGAATGAAGATGGCCCTTTGTCTCACACACCATATATAAAAGTTAAATGAAAATGGATTAAAGACCTAAGCTTAAGACCTAAAACTATAAAACTGTTTGAAGAAAATACAGGAGAAAAGCTTTGTGACATTGGACTTGGCAGTGATTTCTTGGATGTGACACCAAAAGTCAGACAAGGCAGACAGATGAGACTACATCAAATTTTTAAAATTTTGTGCATCAAAAGACCCAATCCATAGAGTGAAAAGGCACCCTACAGAATGGGAGAAAATATCTGCAAATCATATATCTGATAAGGGGTTACTATCCAGAATATGTAGAGAACTACAACTTAACAACAAAAAAAATTGTATAACCTGATTAAAAAATGGGCAAAGGGTTTGAATAGACATTTCTCCAAGAATATATAAATGGCCTATAAGCATATGAAAAGACACTCAACATCACTAATCATCAAAGAAGTGCAAATCAAAACCACAGTGAGATACCACTAGGATGACTACTATAAAAAAAAACCCAAAAATCAAAACCCAGAAACAAAAACGCCAAAAAACCCAGAAAATAACAAGTGTTGGCAAAGAAACTGAAACCTTTGTGCACTGTTGGTGGGATTATAAAATCAGGTGACTACTGTGGAAGACAATATAGAGATTCCTTAAAAAATAAAAACTAGAGCTACCGTATGAGCCAGGAATCCTCCTTCTGGGTATGTATCCAAAAGAATTGAGATGTTTGCATATGCATATTCGTAGAGAAATAGCCAAGAGGTGAAAGCACCCCAAGTGTTCACTGGCGGCTGAATGGATAAACAAAAGATGGCATATGCATACACTGGAATATTAGTCAGCCATGAAAAAAGGAGATCCTATCATATATCAACATGGATGGACCTGGAGAATATTATGTTAAGTGAAACAAGCCAGTCACAAAAAGCCAAATACAGGATGATTCCACTTAAAGGAGGTATCTAAAGTAGTCAAATTTATATAAATAGAAAGTAAAATGGTGGTTACCGGGGGCTGGGGGGAGAGGAAAAAGAGGAGTTGTTTAGTGGGTATAGAATGTCAGATTTGCAAGATGAAATAGCTCTAAGTATCTGGAGATCCGTTTCACAACCATGTGAGTATACTTACCAGTACTGAACTGTACAACTGGTTAAGATGGTAAATGTTATGTTATGTGTATTTTACCACAATAAAAAGGAGGAGGAGGAGAAACACATTGCAGCAGAAAAAAAGCAGAGAGAGATCATTTGGGAACAGTGCTCAAATGGAGCTTCGGGAGAGCCCCGTGACAGTGAGGGGTCCTGCAGCTTAAGCTTCCTTAGCTTCATACTGACGCATCTGTTTTGACCATTCTGGTCCTGCCCTTCCTTTGAAGTACAGCTCCACTGATCTGTAGTGTCCATATTTTCTAACTCTTATGTCTCCTAGGCTGGAACTGTACAGTTAACAATTTATCTCACACTTTCTTGTTGACTATGCTGTGTACGTGTTTTATCTTCCAAGTATAGGTTTTTAAGTGTTACGTTCTTTCGCACCCTGCAAATACTTAGGTTTGTAGTATTCATCCATTTATTCCTTTGCTTATATGTTTGGTCCTTCATCCAACAAACATTCATTGAATTCCTCCTATGTACTAGATCCAGAAGTAAAAGCCACATTCTGATGCAGCGTTGGCTATTTTCACCTTCTGATTTTGTTGGGGTTAAGAATCCTGAAAAGCTTGGGGCACCTGGGTGGCTGGCTCAGTTGGTTAAGCATCCGACTTTGGCTCAGGTCACGATCTCTCAATTCGTGGGCTTGAGTCCTGTGTTGGGCTCTGTGCTGACAGCTCAGATCCTGGAGCCTGCTTCAGATTCTGTGTCTCCCTCTCTCTCTGCTCCTCCCCAACTCGCACTCTGTCTCTCTCTCTCAAAAATAAATATACAAAAAAAAAAAAAAAAAAAAAAAAGAATCCTGAAAAGCTTGGCTTTTCCGTTTATATCATTTCTTGTTAGCCTTTGTTGTTGCCATCATTTGACAGTACTGGAAGTTGATAAAACTTAGAAAAAAGTCTTTGCCTTTCTTGTGTTCTCTACATAGCAAATTCCTACTCATTCTTTAGACTGTGTTCAAAATCTCATATCCCCTGTGAAATCTTTCCTGACTCTCCCAGAAGTTAGTTCTTTGTAATCCCATGGCATAACTATGTTATATCTCTGTTCTTTAATTATGGCACTTACCATGCTATATTTTAATTATGGATTTACCTGCCTCTGTCCTTCAGGGTGTTAGCAACCATTCTTTTTATCCCTCAGGGCCTGGCTGTAGCCCAGTATGTAATACATAGTGGATGCTTTAAAAAAGGAGAGGGGAGGGGCGCCTGGGTGGCTCAGTTGTTTCAGCGTCCAACTTCAGTTCGGGTCATCATCTCGCTGTTCCCTAGTTTGAGCCCCACATGGGACTCTGTGCTGACAGCTTGGGGCCTGGAGCCTGTTTCGGATTCTGTGTGTGTGTCTCTCTCTCCCTCTCCCTCTCTCTCTCTCTCTCTCTCTCAATCTCTCTCTCTGCCCCTCCCCCACTCTGTCCTTCTTTCTCAAGGGTAAATATTTAAAAAAAAAAAAAAAGAAAAAAAGGTTCTTGACTGCATGAATGAATGATGGGTCCAGAATTTGGAGTCTTATTCTTGAAAGAGTTGATTGGCCTTACTGGATTTCATGGTCACAAATTTCATTCTTAACAACAACCATTTATCTTATGACAATTACTTGTACCTTTTAAATATAGTGTATACTTTTCTCCACCTCTCCTACCTCAGCTGGTCCCTTCTTGGTCCTCTATACTATATTCTCTATATACAAGCCAGGATGAGTTTTCTAAACATAAATCTGATTCTGTCTCTCCTAAAGTGATGGTGGTAAGACCTCTGAAGCCTTGAAATGCATACTTAGGGAGGTTTTGGAGACTTTGCCCCTCTTTGTAGGAAACCTATTAAAAGGCACCCACATTCCATATTAAACATGTGGTTTTATTTATTTTTGCTATCATATGTTTACAGAATATTGATAATTTTGTTTCTGAAATTCTTTGGCTACAAATAACTGACTTAATTTATAATTACCTAAGATCTTTTAATAGCTAACATTTTTAGAAATTTTTGCAAAGTGAGAATTATTTTCAAATGTAATGAAAATGTTATAAATCCTAAATTTAACAGTGAATGAAAATCCTGTGTTTTTATGTTTTTGAGGACATTTAAGCATTTATTAATTTTTATGATTGTAGTTTTCTTTTTGTGTCTTTGACTTATAAATATATTTTTTCAGGTCCTAACCATTTGCCTAGGCCCCTGAGAAGCTGGTAGGTGGAGAATGAGTCATGGATAAAATTGTGCAGTTCAGCCTCCTGTTTTAACATTCTTCTGTGGCTTTGAAGTGCCTGGGTGGCTCAATGGTTAAGCACCCAACTTTGGCTCAGGTCATGATCTCACGGTCTGTGAGTTCAAGCCCCAAGTCTGGCTCTTTGCTGACAGCTCAGAGCCTGGAGCCTGCTTTGGATTCTGTGTGTCCCTCTCTCTCTGCACCTCCCTTGCTGTCTCTCTCTCTCAAAAATAAATAAGCATTAAAATTCTTCTGTGACTTTCCACTATTCCTCTTTTTTTTTTTTTTTTAAATGTTTTTTTATTTTTGAGAGCACATGAGTGGGTGGGGTAGGGGCAAGAGAGAGAGAGACAGAAGATCTGAAGTGGGCTCTGTGCTGACAGCAAGGAGCCCGATGTGGGGCTGGAACTCATGAACTGTGAGGTTCAACCTGAGCCAAAGTTGGACGCTCAACTGACTGAGCCACCCAGATACCCCAACTTTCCACAATTCTTAAAATACTGTGGCCTGAAAGACTCAGTATGATCTAACCCTTCCTACCTCCCCAAGTTTATCTTACACCTCTCTCGCCAGCTCACCTTTCCTAGCCTCCTGGTCATCCCTCTTGTTCTTTTAAAAACTCAAGGGGTGGGGCACCTGAGTGGTTCAGTCAGTTGAGTGTCCCACTCTTGGTTTCTGTCCCATTCTTGGTTTCAGCTCAGGTTGTAATATCACAGTTTCATGGGTTTGAGCCCCGAGTCTGGCTCTGTGCTGCCAGCGGAAAGCCTGCTTGGGATTCTCTCTCTCTCTGTCTCTCTGTCTCTCTCTCTCGCTCTCTCTCACTCTCGCTCTCTCTCTGCCCCTCCCCTCCCCACACTGCCTCTGTCTCTCTCAAAATAAATAAATAAACTTAAAAAAAATTTTTTTTTTAAACTCAAAGGATTGCTTTTCAACTGAGCTTAAATGTGCTGCCTGAGATAAGCCTTCCCTAATCACCTTATCTAAAGTGAGCCTTCTTCAGGCATTCTGTATCCCAACAAACTCTGGATTTCCTTATCAGTGATATCCTTCTCCCATAAGGATGTTGGCTCCACATACACAAGAACCTTTCTAGTTTGCCTTACTGACTCAACTAGCACATAGAAAGCATTTAGTACGTACTTGTTGAACACATGAAGTTATTTATGTTAATAGATTTTATAATTTAACCATCCTTGCATTATTGGTATAAACTTTACATGATCATAATGAACTGTTCTCTTAAAACTGCTCAATTCTATTTGTTGATACTTTACTTAGGATTTTTATATTTGTCTCCACAAGTGAAGATTGGTCTATAGTTTTATTTTTCATATCATCTCAGTCCAGATGGATATCAAGAATAGGTTAGCCATATAGAAGAAATGAGGAAGCTTTCTCTTTTGTCTCCATAAATTTGGAAATAGTAGGAATGACATAGAAATTATCTGATAGAAGTTTGGTAGAATTTGCCCAGAAAACCGTTTGTGTCTGATGTAGTTTTACTGGCTACTTCTTTGAATATTTTACAGATTTCTGCTGTGGGTTTTTATTGTTGTTTTCATAACTGTTTTTGAGTTGATTTTAGTAATTTCTGTTTTTCTTGACTGTCATGCGTTTTATTTTATCTTCAAGTTTATTGATGTCAAGTTATGTGTAATTCTCTCACAATTTAAAAACTATTCCCCAAATCTGTAATTATAATATCTTCTTTCTGAGCCCTAATGTTAATTTATGACCTCTCTCTTTTTCCTAAATTTGATCAGATTTTCTAAAGGATTACCTACCTATATATTTTAAAACAAAAAAGGTGTTTGTTTTCTTGATTCAGTCTACCCTTTTTTTTTTTTTTTAATTTTTTTTTTCCAACGTTTATTTATTTTTGGGACAGAGAGAGACAGAGCATGAACGGGCGAGGGGCAGAGAGAGAGGGAGACACAGAATCGGAAACAGGCTCCAGGCTCCGAGCCATCAGCCCAGAGCCCGACACGGGGCTCGAACTCCCGGACCGCTAGATCGTGACCTGGCTGAAGTCGGACGCTTAACCGACTGCGCCACCCAGGCGCCCCCAGTCTACCCTTTTTTGACGATTGCTTTATGTTTATGCTTTTGCCATTGTTAATTTATTTTTGGTTTGTTACTTGTTTTCTAGATTGTTGAGTTAAAAGTTCAGTTCATTATTTTTTAATCTTGTTTCCTAAGAAAAATATTTTAGTGCCGGGGTGCCTGGGTGGCTCAGTTGGTTAAGCATCTGACTCTTTATTTTGGCTCAAGTCATGATCTCAGTTTGTGAGTTCAAGCCCTGCGTTGGGGCTCTGCTGTGACAGTGTGGACCCTGCTTGGGATTCTCTCTCTCTGCCCCTCTCCCATGTGCGTGTGTGCTTTCTCTCTCAAAACAAATAAATAAATTAATTACTTAAAAAAAATTTTTTTTTTTTAGTATATAGTTACCAAAGGTGCCAACTTTGAAAGAGAACACCCATTTGAGTATATAAGTTCTGGTATATTTGTTTAAAAAAAGTAATCTTTTTTATTACTTTGTATACTCATCTTGTAATAATATAATTTAAAAACACTGTTTTATGGTTAATATAAAAAAAAGTACAATAAATATATCACAGAGTCCAAAATGTCTGGAAATACAATGAAAATAACATTTTTTAAATGTTTATTTTTGAGAGCACACAGACGCGTGTGCAAGTAGGGGAGAGGCAGAGAGAGAGAGGGACAAAGGATCCAAAGTGGGCCCCAGGCGGACAGCAGAAAGCCCAATTTAGGGCTCGAACCCGGGAACCACCAGATCAAGACCTGGGCTAAATTCGGATGCCTGACCGACTGAGCTACTCACGTGCCCCTGAAAATAAAGTATTTATTTCAGTTGTTTCTTCAGTGAGCAAGTGGACTAATTGCTTTAAGGTTAGAGGTATCTCACAAAACAAAGCTGTCTAGAGGTTGAAGAAAACCTATCGATCGTATTATTTGAAAATAGAACTAATATTTGTTTCTAAATGTGTTCGTATTTTCTGGCTTTTTATGTAGCTTGCTTAACACTCACAAGGTAACATATATATATATGTATATATATATATATAATATTTTGTATTGGGGATTGGAGACTTAACAAAATTATAAAGACATTAAACAAGGGAGCATCACAAATGAAAACAAGGCAGCTATATGATCTCCATGCATTTTAACATGTTGAGCATGCTCCACGTAAGTAAGCTTTCCGTAACTCAGCTGGAAGGCATTGGAAGGATAAAAATAGACTAAATATTCAAAATTTCCATCCAAGGAGTTTCCTGCTTTTGCCTACATCTCAATTGTCTGTCTGGGTCCTGGCTCTTGCTCTACTTGGGGCTGCGCTAAGACAGTGGAAGCATTTACACCATAAATATTCAAGCTGCCACATCATTGAGGCGTTGGCCTCCGCCTGCCCTAAAACAGCCCCTTTCCTGTTCTTCAATCAGAGTGGAAAAATCAAGGGAGGGAGGGAGGCTGTACAGGATGATAAACATGTGAGATTTAGGAAGGGTTCATAGGTTCCTTTTCGAGGAATGCCAGGCTTACAGAATCCATGGGTTCTCTGCTGGATGGCACATCAGATTACCCTTGGTCAGCCGCGTTCATTTGGGAGACTCACACTGTGGAATCCCACCTTTTTTGGTTTATAGAGATAGATGGAGTCTGACAGGGTTTTGCCTGCTTTCTATCATTTATTTCCTAAGCCGTCCAACTCCTTAGAATAAATAGATGGAGGTGAGTTTCTGGAAACCATGTGACTTCCGTTCTTTATAGTTGGATGGCAGATTTCCTGCTGCCCAGCATTTCTGAATGGAAGTCCAAGTAATTCCTTCATTCGTTTATTCACCTACTATGTGGGGCCTCACACAGCAATGGAGGAAGATGTGGTAAATACACATCTTATACACACTGGGGGAGATCAACCATAAGCAAATTCTCACGCAAATAATAAATCGCAGTTATGAGCAATGTTGTGAAGAAGGAATAAAGGACGTTACTGGAGTGTTGAACAGGAAAACCTGGTGTCGCCTGGAAGGGTCAAGAAAGCCTTCCTGGAGTAATGGATTACTTTTGAGATGGCAAGGATAAGATGAACAGAACTGCTAAAAGAAAGAAGCCAAGTGCAGAGTTTTAGAGTTGAAAGGAACCGAAGATAGCATCTAGTGATGTCGTCTTTACAGTCCCCGAATGAGAAAAGGCTCGGGAGGTAAAGAGATTTGCCTAACGAAACCTGTGCAGCCTGTTAGCCCCAGAGCTAGACACACATCCCTGCGTGGATTTCTTTGGTGGGTGGGTGTAACAAGATGTATATAGCAAGGAGAAGGGACTTGGGGATTGGGGAAAGCAGGTAGGTGTTTAATTTCCTGCTTACTGCTGTCAGCTGCAGAGCCCTTTCCTCAGGTGGGAGAGGGGGTTAAAGAAGGCTGGAATCTGCCAGATCCTGGAGGAAGTCAGCTTGGTAGCCGCAGCATAGTTTTTATGGGGGGGGGGGGGGGAGTGTCAGATACACATGCACCAAAAACGATAAATGTGGGAAACCAACCCCTGTTCTGCTTCTGTCTAGCTGTGTGATTTGAGATAAGTCACTTAACTTCTCTGAATTGCCAGTCTCCGTTTCTACTTTGGTGTTTCCCTTTGGTCTTCTCCTGTGCATTTTAGGAGCTTGCCGGAGATCAGTTGTGCCCTATATTTCACCTTAATCTTTAAAAACTAGTCTCTTGTTTGGCTGAAGCATTGTTTAAGCCCCCTTTTAAAGAGCAGTTTGCCAGCCCATGCTTGCCCAAACAGCCAAAGAACTGTAGCAAGCAAGTCAACCTCCAAGATCTGCAAGAATCGCTCGCAACTGAGCATATTTCTATAAACCAATAAAGGTTTTTCTATTTTGTTCATCTGTTAACCTTATGCTGTTGCCACTTTCACATTCATTGCGTGTAGGCGGAGAGCAGGAGATAACAGCATTTCACAAATGAAAGTGAGTGGAAAAGGGCTGCTTTCCCTTTAAGGCAGTTCCATTCCCCAGCTCCCTCCCCTTTCCTGATTGACAGACCTACCCGAAGTCACATGATCCGCCTCTATTTGAAGGTCACAAAAAGCTGCTTCCTTTAGAGACAGAGGGGGAGAGAGAGAGCAAGAGGGAGAGTGAGTGAGAGAGTTAGTTCAAGCCAAAATGGCCGACAGAGTCTCTGCTGGTTTCTGAATATTTAAAATACAAAAAAACAGATAGACAAAAAGAAATCATTTTTTGGACCTTTTTTCATTTCCATTTCTACCTTGTATGCCTCAATTTGCTGGATTTAAGCACTGCTGCACTTTATGAGGTTGGTAAATATTTTCAATTTTTTTAAACCAATTGATTTATATGGATCTTGTCTAACCGTTTTCACTAGTGCTGTTGCAAATGGACATTTGTCTAGCATGGAGACTGGCTTCAGACATTTCGTGAATCTGTGTAAATCAGACCCGTGATGTACTTTTGGTTCGGCATTTTAGAAATGGAAAAGCCTTGGTAGAATATTAAATTTTGAAGTGATTTAATTGCACTTTTAATTTATATACAGATTTTCATCATCATTTCTGTGTTGCAAATCAATGAAACTACGAATAACTGGAAATTTGATATTTAGAAAGAGGTTTTTAAAAAACACAGACCTCTCCCTGCCCCCTTAAATCTGCTGCAAAAATTTGCATAAATATAAATGGGTTTGCATTCTTTCGGCTGCTAAGGCCGACAAAGGATCTGGGAGGGCAAGCACAACCATGGAAAGCCTTTTTTTTTTTTTTTCTTTTCTTTAAAGCTAGGCCATCCTTCCTAGAGAGATGTAAAACCTAAAATAAGACCTGATACATTTTAAACATCAGGCTGGGGGCGAGTGAACACCAGGAGGTTTGGGGTTTGTAGATTCCCCTGCTTGAAAACCTCCCAAGCAATGTGTGGGTCACCCGTCTCTTCTCGGCGCGCGCTCATTTACACCGGGTCTCTGTGTGTGTTCTCAAATGTGCAGCCAGATGCGCTTTTATTTTGATCGTGGTTCGAACCAAGTGGTAGGACTATCTTGTAAACATGGTGTTTTAAAGATCTAAACAGCTATTCACCCCACCAGGAATGAATTCTTTATCAGTTTCTCCCTGTAGATTGGCCTTCTCCATTTCTCACGGGTTACAAATTTTTGTTTCATTTTGTACAGATGAACTGGGCTTTTCGGCACAAATTCAGCATCTGTGTGTGTTGTTGCCTGTTTGGGCCGTGTATCCATTGTCGAAGTGGACGTTTAGGGTCACGTAAATAGGTAGCTCTATGGATGTGTGTGTTCATTACCCCCGAAACTGTGCGGTGCCCTGAAGTTAAATTCCATTACTTCCAATACAGGATTCTAGAAAGCCTGGGAGCAGGGAGGAAAGAAAGCTGAAAACTTGCTTTCTCAGAGCCACCTCCCCCTATCATTGTAAGAGTGTGATGTAATGCTTCTCTCTCGTCTGGTGGGCTGAAAGGGTCGTAGTTTGTGATGTGGCGGGGAAATTGCCCCCACCCCCGAGTAAATCACCCCACCCCCTCAGCACATCCCTGGCTCTGAGAGGCCTTGTTTTCTTTTCTTTTTTCTTTTTTTTCCTAATTTGTATCCTCCTGATTTATGCGTGGCATACTGGCATGAGAAAGGGACTGTTCTTCTAAATCTGTTACAAAGTATAGTTTAGAAAGGTATTTAAAATATGCAAATGCCTGGAATTGTCATATCCCCATCATTAAATATGTAGACTTGGATTAAAGCTAATTAAGCATAAATGGAATAATTTTGATCAGAAGGGAGCAGTGTTGTTGTTTCCTTTTTAATTAATCTAATTATAAGATGCTTGCTGGGCCTGCAAGTGTTAAAAAAAAAAAATGGAAGAAATGCTGGCCCGTTTTGAAAATTTGACAGTCTGGAAGAGGGTGTATAGTGCTTTCAAAAGCTTTATTCAGTGTTCAAATTGATTGGCCCCTTGTGCTGAAAATGGCCTGTTTCTTTGGGCCAATTGTGTGTAGATGAAGGGACTTTCACGCTAATTTAACAAAAAGACTCTGCATTTGAATACATAAAGATAATTAAAGTTCTCTGTCTCTAAAGAGCAAGTATTTTTATTATTTTTCTAAAATTAATGTTGTTATATTAGTAGTGGGAATCCGTAGAGATATGACAGTTTAAAACCACTGTACGGTTTTTGGTAATATAAGTTCCGCTTTTGTGTAAAAGAGATTGGAAACATTACATTAAAGAGGTAGTCTGCAACAAATTTGTCTCTTTAAAAATTTTCTTACAGCTTGAATTTAAAGGAAAAGACCTAGAAATTACCATAGTGATAGGGAGTGTTGCTGTGTGGTGGGCCGAAGGAAAATTAGAGCTCTCATCATTGTTGGGTTTTTTTCTGAAAATGAAAGCACTTACTTGGGGCTTCACTCCTTAGATGATCGATTTCACACCCATTTCCTAAGTTGGCCGTACAGAAGAGAAAAACCTTAGCTTTCCATGTTTTGTCATTAGCTTGTTTCCGTGGCCCGTGTAAACATGTGAATAGCAGGTTAATTCAGTTTGTGGAGCCGAGGAACCAAAAAAAGCAGGGTACTTACTCTCTCAGGCAAGAAGGAGGATGATAGAATGAACACGGACATAATGCCATCTGAGTGTCTGAAATGTTTTTAGAAATACTTCTCTCTCCTAGACAGGTTGGAAAGTGGGATAAATAAGACCTCGTTTCACGTATGTTAAGCGTTAGGGCTCTGGTGAGTTTCAGAAGCCCAGCTGCCATTTTGGATCTAAGTTCCTGCAGGGCCCAAAGTATGGTAATTCAGAAGCACATAAAAATGAGTACCAAGTGTGCCGATGGATAATATTTAATTTGTGCCTTTTGTTGAAGTTTTTGTTTTCTGTCGATAGCGTGAAATGGAGCTTTAAAAACTTTAGAGATGTGGCTGATGTTATGAAGAGCAGAAACCAGGGATATCAGAACTTGCATGTTACGGTTTTTAAAAATGAGATGGCGTGTGCAGAGGAAGTTTCTTATCGGAGAAAATGAATATGATTCTTAAGATGCCCCCTCCCCCAATCCATTTTTCCTTACACTGGGTCTACTTGTGATCCTTTAGTAATGTCATTATTCACAGCTGCTCTGCCTCAGAAAGAAATGTCACAAAATCATTATTAAGATTTTACCGAAACATCACAAAAATGGATAGTGCTTATCTATCAGAAGTGGTGTCTTATTTTTCAACTGTTTCTCAGTCCTATCGTCTGGGTGCCAGAAAGGAAGCACCAGCATCTTTGGTATTTAGTGCAAGTTCAACTCTTGTACAGCTTTGAATGGCCGCTTGTCCTTCTCCATCACCACTAGGACCATCCTTTAAAAATAAACTTCTAGGGGCACCTGGGTGGCGCAGTCGGTTAAGCGTCCGACTTCAGCCAGGTCACGATCTCGCGGTCCGGGAGTTCGAGCCCCGCGTCGGGCTCTGGGCTGATGGCTCAGAGCCTGGAGCCTGTTTCCGATTCTGTGTCTCCCTCTCTCTCTGCCCCTCCCCCGTTCATGCTCTGTCTCTCTGTGTCCCAAAAATAAATAAACGTTGAAGGAAAAAAAAAATTTTTAAAAATAAACTTCTAAACATTGAAGCAAGTCTCCCAAGGCTTTTCCAGTTCTTCACCTCTACAAGAGACACTGCAAGAGTGATGTGTAGTCAGGAGGCCTTCAGCTTCCACAGAGCAGGCCCAGCAAATAACAGTAGTAGGAGGTGGGCCTCACCCTACCCATCTGCCCCATGACTGAACCGTTTTGGAGAAATTTAAATTAAAAAAAATTTTTTTTTAATGTTTACTTATTTTTGACAGAGAGAGAGAGAGAGAGAGAGAGAGAGACAGAGCATGAGCGGGGGAGGGTCAGAGAGAGACGAGACACAATCTGAAACAGGCTCCAGGCTCTGAGCTGTCAACACAGAACCCGACGCAGAGCTCGACACAGACCGCGAGATCATGACCTGAGCTGAAGTCGGACGCTCAACCGACTGAGCCACCCAGGCGCCCCTAAATTTTTTTTCAATGTTTATTTATTTTTAAGAGACAGAGTGCGAGTGGGGGAGGAGCAGAGAGGGAGGGAGACAGAATTTGAAGCAGGCTCCAGGTTCTCAGCTGTCAGAGCAGAGCCCGAAGCGGGGCTCGAACTCACGGACCACGAGATCGTGACCTGAGCTGAAGTCAGACTAAGTCACCCAGGTGCCCCTGGAGAAATTTTAATTTTTGTAACTTAGTGTACTCATTGTTCTTCTGCAGTTTATTTTTATTTTGTTTTAATGTTTTTTTTTTTTTTTGAGAGAGAGAGAGAGAAAGAGAACCTGTGTGCAAGCGTGTGGGGGAGGGGCAGAGAGAGAAGGAGACAGGATCCAGAGGGGGCTCTGCGTGCCAGCCCGATGTGGGGGTTGAACTCAGGAACTGTGAGATCATGACCTGAGCCTAAGTCGATGTGCTTAATCAACTGAGCCACCCAGGCGCCCCTCGTGTGCAGTTCAAACTGGACAAAGCCCTGAGGCAATACAGATGAATGTGCTTTGTTCTTGCCCTCAAGAAGTACCAATCTAACAAGGAAGATTCTCCGATAAAGAGGCCATCACAACTTGGTGCTAGGTGTGCAGTAGTTATAACAAGTACCTGCTATGGAAGTGTCCTGAGTACCTGCGTTAGGAGAGCCCTTCTTGAAAGAAGCCCCTTATTTTTAGTCATCATTTGGATATTAGATTTTCGCTAAGTGTAACATGTGATTTAAAGACGGGGTTTCTGACCATCTTTGGTTGGGGAGGGGGCAGCACACGCTAATCGTTTCCTAGTACAGTATTGCTCATCAGTTTATACAAATTACCTTCTCTTACCCGCTTGTGGTTAAGACTGGTGGTGGAGTGGGCTGGGGTGAATTGAAGCCACTTGGCCTGAAAAGGGATTTAACCCATGTCAGTGACATTTGAACATTTTCTTTTCTTCCTTCGTATGTTCATTCAGCAATCATTTATTATGCCCCGGTGTGTGTTGGGTGCTGTTGTAGGTGCTGGGGGACCTAAGAATTTGGTCGGCCATCTCCCTGAACAGCCGCTTGGTTCGTGTGGAAATACTCAGCATCTGGTGACTGTCTAACCGATTGCTTTGGGTTAGGACTAGGACAGCACTGTAGTTCATGTCACCTCGTAGTCTCTTTGCTGAGAATCAGGAAACGAATGGTAATTTTTGCTTCTCGTTAGTTCCAGAGACTTCCATTGAAGGTTTGTCAAGATAGTCACTTTATACATGTTCGTTAGTCATGCAAAAGTGTCTCCTCAAAATTATTTTTTAGATGATCCCTGAGAACCTTGCAAGTTAAGTTGCCTCCCTGGTTACTCTATCACATCCCTCAGTTGAACCATTTTAATATCCCTTAATTGTGTCACTCAATGAAATTACATTATTTGTGTATGATGGTGCATCACTCCCCACAAAGCCTTCCGCTTTCATGAGAGCAGATTTTGTTTTGCCTGTTGCTCAGTCCCCGGCATCTAGAACTGGGCTAAGCAGGACTGAGTGTTCGATAAAATGTATTTGAGCTACACTTGAGTCTGAGGTCACTAGGACCAGCTACGTGACCATAAGCCCCTGTTTCTTCGTGAGTAAAATGAGGATAAGATGCTGTTGTGAACCATAAAGGAAATGTTGTATGTAAGAGCTGGCACCTGGTCTCATTGCTTAGTAAGTATTTCCTTCCCCTGAGTTCTACCCCCCCTTTGTTAAATAAACCAGAAAGACTTTTACGGCCCCACAGATGCCTCCATTCTCTCTCATGGCTTGCAGGATCATGAAATGTGTGCACTGATTGCACTGAGCTTCAGCCTGGATAAGGACAGGAGTAGCGCTGAGCCTTTTCTTTTTATTAAAGTCCCTACCTACATTCCTAGGGTCTGATGTCGTCTCTTCATGCTCTCCAGTTTCCTGCAGGCTCTGCCTCTGTGATGTATCCACATTTACTTGGCTGCTTTTCTTACATTCTGTGTTTTGCATCAAAAGGTTCTCAACAGTTTCAGATGAGTTGGTCCCAAATTTACAAGACAAGGGAGAAGATAAAATACAGTGTTTTTTCCTTCATTGTGATTATTCTGAGCCTACAGATAAAAATTCCATATATTTAACTAAGCTATTAATGGTTTTGATTCAAAAGACAGATAAAATAAAAACTTAGGCCAATTGCCCTTATACAATGCTGTCAATTAAATATAGATGTCATAGAAATGGCTTTTTCATTGATTTTGGCATTTTTTTTTAAACCCAGAAAATTATTATCTGTTTGCTCACTCATTCAACAAATAATTATTGAGTATCTAGTATATGCTGGATAGAAGTAGTGTGAAGATTTTTTTCCAGGTACCATTGCTGAAGTTAGAAAGAATATAAATGCAAGGAGGCTGGCCAGTGTGCAGCATGTTGGGTGATTACAAGAGAGGGACACCCAACCCAAATAGAAGGACTGGATGTGCAAAGGCCCTGAGGCAAGAGAGGACACTGGTGTACTCAGAGAATACTTGGACATGGTTGGAGTGTGATATACGTAAGGAAAGAGATGATCTGGAAAATAAGAAGTGAAGCTGTAAAGGTAAACACTGGCCCGATGCAGAAGGTCTGTAAACCATCTTTGGAAGTCTTTATCTAAACAGCAATTAAAGGGTCTCCAGCAGGAATGTTACCTGTTCAGACTGGATTTTTGAAGGATGACTGTGTTGCACTGTAGAAAATGGCTGGAGAGATGAGTTTAAGACTAGATAGTATTAAGGCATCCCAGGTAATGGTGGCCTGAACTCACAGCAGAGTTGGGAAGAAGGGGGTAAATCCAGAGATATTTAGGAAGAAGATTTCAGATGACCTGAACACATTTTCTGAGTATGAGAAGATGAGGGTTGGGGAAATTTAAGATGATGCCTCTGCCTCTGGCCTGGGCTACTAATGGGATGGTGGTATCATTTGCCGAGTGGGGGGTCCATTTAGATGGGAGACAGGTGTGGGGTTGAGATAATGAGTTCAGTTTTAGAGTTACTGAATTTTGAGACATCCAAATGAAAGTCTGAAACAATTAGATATCTGTCTGGAGACAAAGATTTGAGAATCATCAGTAGTCCGAGTCCTCCAACGTTTTCCTTTTTAAGTTGGTTTCTTTGGTAAGATGTCCAAAGATGGCAATGAGCAGTGCAAGATGCTGTTGGATCTGTTAAGGGGACACTATTTTGTAAAGAAGGTAAGACCACATACTCCTATTACCATAATGGTTGCCATTAAAAATGCCAAAGGAATTTGAGGGAAGAGAACGACTAATTTTAGTCGGGTTGATCATCAAACACTTTATGAGGACTGCGTAACTGACCTGAGCCTTAAAGGTTGGCCAGAACTGGGGGCGCCTGGGTGGCTCAGTCAGTTAAGCATCCGACTTCCGCTCAGGTCATGATCTCACCATTCTTGAGTTCAAGCCCCATGTTGGGCTCTGTGCTGACAGCTCAGAGCTTGGAGCCTGTTTCAGATTCTGTGTCTCCCTCTCTGTCTCTGCTCCTCCCCAATCTTGCATTCTCTCTCTCTCTCTCTCTCTCTCTCTCTCTCTCTCTCTCCCCCCCCCCCAAAAATAAATAAACATAAAAAAAAAAAAAAAGTTGTTCAGAATTGTATAGAGGGCAGAGCAGTCTAGCTGGAGGATTGACGGGAGCCCAGAGGTGTACAGGGGAGATGAGACGCCTGCTCATAGTTTGGATTGCTAGTAGTTGGATGGCAGATAGAGGGGACTTGTTGAAAATATGATAGAAACATGATCAAAGTGGTTTTTGAGAATGCTAAATGGCAGTGGGGCAGGGGGCAGAGGCCGGGGGCGGCGGGGCCAGCGGGGGCGGTGTGTGATCTAGAGTCAGGCAGGCCAGTTGTGGCGAAAAGGGACTGTTAACAAAGGGTCTTCGAGGGGCACCTGGGTGGCTCATTCAGTTAAGCACCAGACTCTTGGTTTCGGCTCAGGTAATGATCTACCGGTTCGTGGGTTCAAGCCCCACATCAGGCTCTGTGCTGACAGTGCAGAGCCTGTTTGGGATTCATTCTCTCTCTCTCTCTCTCTCTCTCTCTCTCTCTCTCTCTCTCTCTCAAAATAAACTATAAAAAAAAAAAAGTGTCTGCCATAAGACTGTGGTGGTGAAGCTAGAAGAGGGACCAGGGACTCTGGGTTTTCAAGGTGAATGTTGGGAACCTTATACAGGAGTGAAGATGTAATCCAGGTCAGACATCCTGAGTTAAGTTGGTGGGACTTCCAGAGGCAGCTGTTTAGCAGGCACCTGGCAGTATGAAGCTGAAGCTTGAGAAAGAGGTCAGAGGTGGAGATCAAGAATTGGAAGTCATCCACACAGACATGACAGTTGAAGCTGAGAGACTGGATGAGCTCACCATGAAAGTACAGAGAATGGAAAAGGGAACTGAGAATAGGTCCTTGGGGACAGGAAGAGAAACAGGACCTGGGAAAGGATTGAAAGGCAGGTGATTGTGTAGGACGGTTCATAATAGTCGCTGAAGAGAAGGGAAGGACTTCTCAATCTCAGATGTGGTCATCCAGAAGAACAGGATGTGGTTACTGCAGTGTTCCCAAACCTAGTGTTGGGAGGTGTTACAGTGGGAAAAGTTTGGGAATCATTAGGTTACTCCAGCACCATCCAGTAGAAATGGGATGGGAGAGGCGCCTGGCTGGCTCAGTTGGTGGAGCATGCGTGTGGCTCGTGATCTCAGGGTTGTGAGTTCGAGCCCCATGTTGGGTATAGAGATTGCTTAAATAAATAAACTTAAAAAAAAAAGAAGAAATGGAATGTGAGCCATGTGTTTACATTTTCCAGGAGTCACATTAAAAAAGTAAAAGAAATAAGTGAAATTACTTTTAATAATGTATACTTTAACCCAGTATGTGCAAAGTATTAGCAGTTTGATGTGAAATCAGTTTTTAAATACTTAAATATTTAAATACTTAAAATTAGATGTTTGACATTCTTTTTGAAATCTGGTGTGTATTTTATACTCACAACACATTTCAGTTTGAATATGAAATTTTCACTAGAAATACTTGATCTGTATTGAGATTTCACAAAATTTACAGTTGAAAAAGTATATCCACATACCCAAGTTTTTCCAAACATAACAAAAATTTTCCAGTAATGGAAATGAGTACCAACTTTAAATTTTAAATTAATTGAACTAAAATACAGTTGAAATTTCTGTTGCTAAGTGGCACCAGCCTCTTTACAGGTGCATACTGGCCATGTGTGACTACCGTATTGGACAGCACAGGGTTGTTCAAAGTAAATGGGTTCCCTTACAGCTAATACGCATTTTGAAAATAGCCAGGGCATCACAAAGCATTTCACAGGACTGGTGTTCCTTAGAACACATGTTGGACTCCGCTAATGGAATTTTTAGAATTGGAAGGGTCAAATCCTAAACTTTGAATGTGAGGAGATGAACTTTTTACTTTTATGCAAGTGCACAGATTCCAAAATTTTTTTTTTAAGTTTATTTATTTATTTTGAGAGGGAGAGTGGGGGAGGGAATTCCAAGCAGGCTCCACGCTATCAGCGCAGAGCCTGACGCGGGGGCTCGATTTCACAAAGTTTGAGATCGTGACCTGAGCCGAATTCAAGAGTCAGGTGCTTAACCAACTGAGCTACCCAGGCACCCCCAGATTCCAAAATTTAAAACAGGAATTAAAAAAATTGTTTTGGCTAAGGTCAGCAGGATGGTACCTTGGTAGAAGTTCTTTAACATACCAATTTGTGTCATATTTCAGAATTGCTAGGTGCAGAGGCTTACATTTACAAGCAGATACAGCGGGAGATACGGGAGCACTCCTGCCCCCTGTTTGACCTGGTTGAATTTGAAGTCTGTGACTTGGTGGTGTTTCCAGACAGGGAGGTACGAAATTAAGATTTGAGTGTTCTTAGAAACTTTCAGTCAGTGGTCCCAGCCATCTAGCGTAGGTGGAGGTGTTTGAGGGTGGAAAAGGAGTGCCAAAGGGCTAATTATTTTGTGTGTGTATCTCACTTCTGTTTGGTGTTGTGCAGGCTGTTTGGCCTTAGATTGTTTTGTATTTCTTGCCATCCTGAGCTAGTACAATATTTATTTACTAAATAAGAGTGGTTTGTACAAAGCGGGTTCAAAGATTTTTATTTAATCATGTCATTGATTTAGGTTGCTTTGTAGTTACTAATTAGACCTTTTAAGTAACAACCAGTAAAGATAGAAATTCTCGTGAACTGTAGTTGGAACCAAAGCTTGTCCACACTGGAGAGTAAGCAGTGGTTTTCGGTTGCGCACTGTTTTATTTCAGCAGACATAGGGGAGCGAGCTTTTCTGTGAAGTGCCCTGTAAGGATTTGAGACATCAGCTATTCCATGAGGTCCCATGTTCGTTTTGTTTTTAATCAGTATGGAAATTAATCCCTTACTTTTCTGTTTTCCTTTAGAAGTGCATTTTGGTTATCCATGTCTGCCTTTGTAAAAGCCAGACTGAATAGTGGTGGGCTTAGAGTAATGCCCTTTAATGCTGTCGTGAGGACAGAGACGTAGCAGGAGACCCCGCTCCCTCCTTCCCAAGAGCCCAGAGCCCCGTCTTTTACCTCTTGGTGCCATTGTTTCTTTTGCTCCTTTGCTTACAGAAAATAATTGCTATTCTTTTTATGCCAAGAAGTTCCTATTTATAAGCCGAAGTTAGATAGATAATTGGGTAGCTTGGAACAGTGGCTTTCAAACTTTTTGATTGGCTCTACAGTAAGAAATGCAATTTACTTGGAGGCCCTGTACATATGTGGATGTATGCACCGAAGCAGAAGTATTTACTTTCTGGCACTATGTGTAATGTGTTCTGATACATTCTTCTGAAGTCTGTTTTGTTAAAAACAAACAAACAACAAACCCCCAAACCAAAAAAGCTGATCCTGATTCACTAAATTGATTTAATGATCCACTGAGGGTTGTGTTGCTGAGGTTTGAAGACGTTTTAGGGAAGTTCCACCCCTGGAACACCATATTCCAGGATCTGATCCCCAGTTTTGTTGGTCTTGAGAATCAAATATATCAGTCCAGTCAGTTATCATACCAACCACATTCATAAGCGATTTTTTAAATATTAATTTGTCATTTCAGTGTGTGGGAGATGGATATTTCTGATGACCAGGATGTTGTACTCCCTGTGCAGAGCATTCCATTCAGATCAAAAAGGAATTGACCATCCATATTAAGAATGGTTTTCCTCTAGATTTTAGAGAAACTTAAGTAGAAAGCATCCTTTTACCAGATTATGTATTCTCTTGGAAAAACCCCACAGAAAACACTGCCGGATTCGACTTGGAGGAGGGGGTGCTTCCCTGCCCCCTCTGAGCCAGGTTTCATAAAGCTGTATGTCTGCTATTAACACATTCTGTTTTCACACACATTGTCATACATTTGATAAGTTCAGCATTTCCCCCTGTTTGTTGGGGCAACTAATAGGCTTGCCTGGAAAAAAAAAAAATTCCTTTCCTGATTCAAACTGAATTAAACTGGTCTTTGCTCACTACTGGACTTAGAGTCTTTAAGATGCTAATGTGCCTTGGGAATCTTAAGTGATGCATATATATAAAATCGTAAAGTACCAGGTTTGTTTTTTTCAGGCACAGTTTGGGGAAATGCATCGTTAGCTTTCTGTTTTGGTTATTGCTTTCTAGAACTACATCCTAGTCACACAAGCTAGATTTGGCCCAAGTCCCTTCAGACACTCTCACATGGTGGTTCCCAGACTTGGGTTTCAGGAAACTGTAACATTGTAAAAGCAGTATTGGGATCCAACATGAGTTACCAGTTTTAAATTTGCCAGGTAAAGGCATTTTTTAAAAACTCCTCACTTATTACCATAATTTCAAAGAAAGAAAACATTTTAACAAACAGAATGGAAGGTCTCAGAATAAGAGACATCTCATTAAGTTGAATATAGCTTTATGAAAACCATTACGTAGGCAATATAGATCAGCACAGGTACTAAAGTTCAGCGTTTGGGAACCACATCCTAATTATAGACCATCTCTTAGCATGTATTACAATTAACTGTGTACTTCCTGGTTTTTATTAGCCTCACTCATAGGAATAAACCTTACTTCAAGTTCTGGAACTACCTTCCTTCGTTCTTATTTACTGGCTACAGTGGTGATGATTTCATTGACTCATACTTTTTATTTATTTATTCATTTTTTTATTTTATTTTTAAAAAAAATTTTTTTTTCAACGTTTTTATTTATTTTTGGGACAGAGAGAGACGGAGCATGAACGGGGGAGGGGCAGAGAGAGAGAGAGAGACACAGAATCGGAAACAGGCTCCAGGCTCTGAGCCATCCGCCCAGAGCCCGACGCGGGGCTCAAACTCACGGACCGCGAGATCGTGACCTGGCTGAAGTCGGACGCGTAACCGACTGCGCCACCCAGGCGCCCCGACTCATACTTTTTAAAAAAATTTACTTTGTTCCCTCTGCATATACTGTAAGCAAGTAACCATTCTACTTTAATGTAAGAAAAAAAGAAAAAACAAACCAATTCCATTAGGTGCTGAGCAGTTGTGGAATCTAGAGTAATCAAAACCTATAGCAAAGTGTATCTGATTTAATGAAATATATAGTTATGGTGATTATGTAAAAGTGGCAGGTGGATCACAGAACTAAATAATACTACTTATGGGGGCACCAGGGTGACTCAGTCAGTTGAGCGTTGGACTCTTGATTTCGGCTCATGTCACGGTCTCACAGTTTGTGGGATTGAGTCCCATGTTGGGCTTCATGCTGACAGCGCAGAGCCTGCTTAAGATTCATATTCCCTCTCCCTCTCCCTCTCTCCCTCCCTCTCTCTCTCTCAAAATAAATAAAGAAACTTAAAAAAAATACTAGTTATGTACGTTTTTGCTAGCCTGTATTGGCTCTTTATAAGTAATGAATAATAGCCATGGCAGATTTTATAAAATTATGTACATTTTTATGTCTGCCATCCCACCTGCACACTTTAAATGACCAAGACCTTAAATCTGGCAGCCCCACATCAAGTGTCCCCTGTCTGTCTTCTGCCAGAGAAAGTGCTTCTTAGATGCACTTTACTCTGTAATCAAGGAGGGCAAGGCCAGCAGCTCCCTGACCTGCCTGGCAGTGATAATGCTATCAGCTGGTTGTGGGCGTGGCAGCCCCAGCAAGGGCTTCGCCTCTTCAGCCTGGAGGCGGCCTGGGCCGGGATAAGGGTAGCAGTGGAGGGTGTTTGGGAGCAGTAACATGTAGGGTAGACTTGCGTTTGAGCAGGATATTCTTCAGGTTCCCTGTACTTGGAAGAGTTTATTATCTAAGTGTTTGTGTATCAGACGCTGTATAGTGCTGGGAATACACAGATAAAAAAGACCTAACTTATCTTTGGGACTCAACCAGTGAGGCTGCCTGTAATAAAGATAAAAGCATGATGCCAAGGACCCCTAGAGGATGGGAAGAGAGGCCTAGGGCACTGGGGAAGTCTCCACCAAAGAGGGAACTTTTGAGCTGTGTCTTAAAGGGAATTAGGAACTGCTTGGTGTTAGGGATAGTGGGTAAATCAGGGGTGCCATAAGTGTAGTGGTTAAGAACTTGGGTCCTGCAGTCCAGATAGCTGTGTGGTTAGATCTGCCCAGTGTTGGGCAAGTATTATCTGTATGCCCGCGCTTTCTCACTGGTAAAATGAGGAATAATAATAATAGCACCTACCTCAAGGAAAGGCCACGGGGATTAAATGAGAAGACATTTAATGTCTTAGCATATTGCTTGAGGTCAGTGTTAGCTTCTGTTTTCATTAGTTTTATTGTTAGCATTTCAGACAGAGGAAAGAACATACACAAAGGCAAGGAGTTAGGGGCACGTGGGTGGCTCAATCAGTTAAGCATTCGACTTTGATCTCTGATCTCGGGCTCAGGTCATGGGCTCAGGTCATGATCTCAGGGTTTGAGCCCCACCTCAGGCTCTGTGATGACAGCTGGGAGCCTGCTTGGGATTCTCTCTCTGCCCCTCCCCTGATGTTTCTCTCTCTCTCTCTCTCTCTCTCTCTCTTTCTCTCAAAATAAATAAAGCTTAAAAAAAAAAAAAAGACAAGGAGTTAGGAACTGGGCGAGTGTGGGAGATGGTGATATATTAGCAGAACTAAGGGCAGGCTGTCTAGGCAAAAGTGGGAGTGTTTGTTGGCCTTTGACTATTCTAAGAAATTTGGATTTCATCTTATAGAAGGCAGTTAAAAAAATCAACTTGCTTCACTTGATCTCCATGTCGAGGATCTGATGGAGGGGGAGAGATTGTGGCCAAAGTAAGAGGAGTGCTCACCACAGTACATGCAGTTAACCATCTGTCACCATACAGCTTTATTAGAATGCTATCGACTATATTCTTCATGCTGTGCATTACATTCCCATGACTGACTGACTTTATAACTGGAAATTAAGGCAGTGACAGTAAAGATGGGAAGACCAGATTTGGGGGACATTTCTGGAAGTTTAATCCATTGGATATGATGCAAAAACGAGTTGTGTGTAAGCCCCCGGCTGGGTGAACGAGTGATGCCAGGAGTTGGCATGGACGTTTCAGTGGGTAGAGGAGGGGTTTTGGGTATGTACTAGGGTGAGGATGGGACCTGAGAGGCTGTGGTTTTGCTTTGGACATATTTTAGGTGTTTGCTGGGCAGGTGGAAATAAGGGTCTGGAGCTCAACAGAGAAGTTTCCCAGATGTCAATTTACATATAGAGATGGTCATTAGGTCACGAGAGTGACAGTGCTCCCTCAGCAAATGGCCAGAGGAGTGGGATGAAAACAGGAAAAAGGGTGGTGCAGAAGAAACCCAGACAGGAAAGAGTTTAGGGAAGTGAAGGATAGTCATCAGGGGGTCAGTTGAGATAAACCCGGAGTTTGAGTAGTTAGATTGGCCTGGAGTTGCTCAGTGCGTCAGGTTCAGGGCTCCATTGAGCCCAGCAGCCCCAGCACAGTGTCATTCTGTTTGCCCCTGATGTCACATTGGGAAGTCTCCCCATGGGTTTGGGGATCTTCTTCTGTCAATACAATGAGCAGCTGTGGGTCAGGCACTAGTTGTACTCACCTTGTAACCCAGTACCTGACATACAGTGAGTCTGCAGAGGACTTTTTTTACTTTTAATTAAAATATAATTGACATACAAGGTTGCATTAGTTCTGGGCGTACAAGGTAGTGATTTGACAATTCCATATGTTATGCCGTGCTGTACATGACATCCCCATGACTTATGTACTTTACAACTGGAAGTTTGTACTTCTTAGTCCCCTTTCACCTATTTCCTATTTTACCATTCCCCTAACCCCCACCACTCTGGCAATCACCAGTTTGCTGTATTGATGATTCTGGTTGGTTTGTTTTCTTTTTTAGATTCCACATATGAGTAACATTCTGTAGATTTGGGTATTTGTCTTTCTCTGTCTTATTTCATTTAGCATAATACCCTTTAGGTCCATCCATGTCATAAATGATAAGATCTCCCTCTTTTTTTTTTTTTTTTTTTTTTTTTAAGTAATCTCTGTACCCAATATGAGGCTCAAACTTCTAACCCTGAGATCAAGAGTTGCACGTTCTACCAACTGAGCCAGCCAAGTGCCCCAAGATTCATTCTTTTTTTTTTTTTTTTTTTATAGCTGAGTAATATTCTACTTTGTATAAATACTATGTCTTCTTTATCCATTCATCTGTCCATGGACATTTAGGTTGCTTCCCTATCTTCGTTATTGTAAATAATGCAGTAAACATAGGGATGCATATGTA
Source organism: Herpailurus yagouaroundi (assembly GCF_014898765.1). NCBI lineage: Eukaryota > Metazoa > Chordata > Mammalia > Carnivora > Felidae > Herpailurus > Herpailurus yagouaroundi. The sequence continues at coordinate 8,679,728 of NW_024412413.1, read as the reverse complement.
TGTTTTCAAATTAGTGTTTTTTGTTTTCTTTGGGTTAAATACCCAGTAGTGAAATTACTGGATTGTAGAGTATTTCTATTTTTAATTTTTTGAGGAACCCCCATACCGTTTTCCACAGTGGTTGCACCAGTTTACATTCCCAGCAGTGTCCCCAGGGTTCCCTTTTCTCCACATCCTTGCCAACACTTGTTATTACTTGTTTTTTGATACTATCCTTTCTGACTAATATAAGGTGATAACTTGTGGTTTTGATTTGCATCTCCCTGACAATGAGTGATGTTGAGCATTTTTTCATGTGTCTGTTGGCCATCTGAATATCTTCTTTGGAGAAATGTCTATTCAGATCCTTTGCCCATTTTTAGTCAGATTATTTGGTTTTTTTGCTTTTCCGAGAGCATTTGCTGAATGAATACATGAATCAAGGATGACTTGGGTTAACTCAACAAATACGTATTGACTGCCTTATTTATGTGTTTGTTTTAAGAGCTATGCTAGTCTCTAGGGACAAAACAGTGAACGAAATAGATAAAAAGCCCTGTCCTTGTAGGGCTTACATTCTAAAGCATGAATCAGAAGGCTAAGGGAAAGGAGCAAGTAGAGAGATAACGATTGAAAGTATAGGATGAGCTCTGTATCCTCACCATCCATGGACTGACCTTGGTACTCAGTAGGCATTTGATACGGTTAGTTGACTTGAACACGGGAGGGAGGGTCTGGGAAGAGAGGGTCCGGGGTGTGGGAAGAGATTTGCTGTATATGTGACAGGTTAGCCTTGGAGAGGGAAGAGTAAATTTGGAAATAGAAAGATTTGAGGGAGTTCCCCTGAGAGACATTCACCTCTGAATGGGAGTCACTCCTCTCTATAAAATAGAAGATGAAGTCTGAGCAGAAAAGGGAGCCTAATGAGCAATAAAATACTTGGAACAGTCTTCCCACCCCCACCTCCAAACAAAAGGAATAAAATGACCGAAAGAAACATCTACCAGCTCTCAGGGCTTAGCTGAGAGAGAAGAGCCTTCTTCATTTGTGATTGCAGTGATCTTTGGCCTTGCCGGCATTTTCCAGCAAGTCAAGGTGAAGAACACGGTTGGTTAGGGTTCGTCTGAGGCTGAGTGAGGACTAGCCTAGATAGGTAGTATGAGATAACCGGAGGTGAAGTCTTCAGGAGGAATGCTGGCAAATGTTTGAGAGTTCAGGCTGAGTTGGGAGTAAGATAAAACTAGTGTGTGGCAAATGACTTGCAAGAATAGGGAAAGAGAGGGTCTGGGTTGGAGGAGGTGAGAACTTCTGTGTTAGAAAGGAAAGAGGGGCTCTTGTCTGGCTCAGTCCGTGGAGCACACAGCTCTTGGTCTCGGAGTTGTAAGCTTGAGCCCTATGTTGGGTATAGAGATTATGTTAAAAAAATAACAATAACAGAAAGATAAAATTACTTGCTTTGTGTTTCCTGTAAGGAATACCAGGCACACTGTTCTTAAGTGCTTTACATATGTTAATTCGTGAGTCTTCATGAAGACTTTTCAAGCTAAGCGCAGACAGGTTGAGTGTCTTGTCCAAGGTTACACAGGTAGGAAGTGGCCCAGGCAGCCTGCTGGCGTACTCTGTCCTACTGCCTGAGCAGGAGCCCAAGGCTCCTGCAATAGCTTCCTGAAGTTGCTGTGCCACCCCTTCCTTCGAGGAGAAATAGGTGGCATGGAAGGGTGCTGTGGACTGTTGCCTCCCTTTTTAAAAATAAGTATGTGTCTTTTAGGCAACAGTATATTTTATGTAGAACTCTGTTTTTTTCCACCTGCCTTCCTCATGCCCCAACATCCTTCAATAGGAAACAAAGACTATTTCACAGTTAGAGAAGACTTTACAGTTCGTAGTTTGACCAACAGGACTGTGTTCTCTTCTTGGGGAGAGTCCCCTCCTGTTTCAGGTTACATAGGCTCCTCTGGGTAACCTGTTGGACTTGTGTTGGGTGAGGAATTTAGCCCCTGGCCCTGGGGTCTATGACCTGTCACTCAGAGTCTGGGTGCTATGCAAATCCAAGGGAGATGCTCTTCGACCTTTGCTTGGAGGCTATTAGGAAGCACAGAGGCTTTGCAAATGGAACACGTGGACCCCTTTATCCTTCTCTATGAAGGAGGGATTATTTGTGGAGGCAACAATGTGTTGGTGGTATCTTTTAATATCTGGCTTTGCTCTTGAGGCAGTTTGGAAGGAATGCCATTGTATCTTCCATTTCTTCAATGTAAACAAATTTTCAAGATTTTAAAAGAAATGACACACCAAAACCACATAATTTTACATGCCAAAAGCATTTGATATTTCACATACTGAATATACAGAAAAATAGATCATGTGGCATTATTTGCTGGCAATGTTTAGATTTCCCCCTGATCCTAGTGTTTTATGTTGAGGACATGTGTTTGAAATGTCTTATGTATTAGGACCTTTGTGGTTCTGCTTGGTTCCCTGCTGGGGAAGAGTATTTTTTTTTTCTTTCTATTTGTCTTCTTGGGTTTTTTTATTCTGTTTAAAATTTTTTAATTTTAATTTTTTATTTTTTAGAGAGATCATATGAGCTGGGGATAGAGGGAGAGGTGCAGGGTGAGGGGGGCGGGGAGAGAGACAGAGACAGAGAGCGAGAATCTTAAGCAGACTCCATCCTCAGCACAGAGCCCCACACAGGGCTAGATCTCACAACTGGGAGATCACGACCTGATTGGAAATCGAGAGTTGGATGCTTAACCAAATGAGCCACCCAGATATCCCATCTTTTTAGTTTTTTGGGTTTTCGTTTTGGTTTGGTTTTTTAAAGTTTATTTATTTTTGAGAGAGAGCACATAAGCAGGGGGAGGGCAGAGAGAGAGGGAGACACAATTTGAAGCAGGCTCCAGGCTCCACATTGTCAGCACAGAGCACGAAGCAGGGCTTGAACCCAAGAACCGTGAGATCATGACCTGAGGCAGCCGAAGTCAGACACTTAACCAAATGAGCCCCCCACGTGCCCCTCTTTTTTTTTTTTTTTTTTTTAACACACTGCTAGGCTAGCCATAGTGCATCACATTATTGACACCTGTGGTGTTTAAAATTGCTTACCTCTAATGGATTTTTGATAACATCTTTTTTAAAAATTTTTTAAAACATTTAATCATTTTTGAGAGAGAGAGAGAGAGACAGCGTGAGTGGAGGAGGGGCAGAGCGAGAGGGAGACACAGAATCTGAAGCAGGCTCCAGGCTCTGAGCTGTCAGCATAGAGCCCAACATGGGGCTCGAACCCATGAACCGGGAGATCATGACCTGAGCCAAAGTTGGATGCTTAACCGACTGAGCCAGCCATGATCTTCTTTTGTCAGATAGTAAATCCTGATATTTAGTCACTGGGACTTGACAGAGCTGGTTAGGCAAAAATCAGGTAACTCTCAGGCCAGGATTAATTGGGGTCTCTAGGATTAGTTGGCACCTTTATTTGGAAGTCAAAATAGAAAATACAGACTATATTTATTTCTCATTTCTTTCCCCCATGAATACTGATACTATTGTCCTGAGCAGGGGATAAATTGATTGCTCATTTTTAGGCCCTAGAACTCTTGCTGGTGATTTTTTCATGTTTCCCTTCTTTTGGTCAGGGGCAGTGATAGACACAGTTGAAGCTGGCAACTATGACCCATGTTCTTCTATAGGTTCTCTCTGAGGTTGTGTGTGGCAGAATTGGAAAAGGCTGCCCTGAATGCTAACCATGTTTTTCTGTGAAGCTACGAGTGGGGTGGGGATGGAGATCATGAACTCACATTCATGAAGTGCCTATTCTGTAGCCAGTACTTCCCATTGCCTTACTTAGTCCTCCTGACAACCAGATGTGGAGAGTTGTCTCCACCAGTTGGTAACTGGTCTGAGGCCACGTAAACAAGGATGTTGGAGGAACTAGAGGCTGTAACTCCAGAATGTCTTCTCTTCCTAAGCCTTCAGAAATTCAGTGCAGACTAATTTGGTAATCGGGTGAATCCCTATTTTATAAAGTAGAATGTCTTAAATAAAATATGGACTCAAATGATGGGAACTGATAGCTTCATGGGGGTCCTCAGCCCTGCACCCGTAGCAAGTAACGGAGGACAGTGAGGCAAGTACTGATGACACGCAGAGCGGGAGCTTTTAGGGGCAGTCCTGGGTGGCCACTGAAAGACATTTTGGTTTTAGTTTTGTTTTCTCTCTTTTTCTTTATTTATTGTGTATGTATGTATTAATTTAACCCTACACGTAGTTTAACATAAGGAAAACCTCCAACTTCATCTCCTCCCGGGCACTATGAGGCCCCACCACCAACACCCACCCAGCTGGCTTGGTACACACCACTGCCCAGGTGGAGGGGGCAGCCATTGCTGTGCCAGCCTTCACCCAAGGAGATGAAGGCAAGGCAAGGCCAGGGGGTGGGGGTGGGGAGTCGGCTCACATTTCTGAGCCCTGGCAACCCCACCATCCTCACCTGCTGGGGCTCCAGTTGAACTTGGGGATCACATCGGGGCTACCCTCAGGCCACACTAACTGTCTTGGTGATGTTCTATGACGAGCTAAAGGTTACAGCCGGTTTTTAGTAGTGGAGAAAAGGCTGTTTCTTATAGAAAAATATGCCGAATTCAACTGCCCCCCTGGCAAGAAGGGGGAAAAAAGCGAGTACACGCATCCATACGTATCTCACTCCATACCCGTGATAGATTCTTCCAAAGGAAGGCATTTTCTTTTTGAGCAGCATGATAGGTTAACTAAAAAAGAGAAATCAGGGGCGCCTGGGTGGCGCAGTCGGTTGAGCGTCCGACTTCAGCCAGGTCACCATCTCGCGGTCCGTGGGTTCGAGCCCCGCGTCAGGCTCTGGGCTGATGGCTCGGAGCCTGGAGCCTGTTTCCGATTCTGTGTCTCCCTCTCTCTCTGCCCCTCCCCCGTTCATGCTCTGTCTCTCTCTGTCCCAAAAATAAATAAACGTTGAAAAAAAAAATTTTAAAAAAAGAGAAATCAGTGTGAATGATTAAAACCTGATTTCAGATGATTCATTTAAAAAGGTGTCGGTGGTTCAGTCCATTGGGCATCTGACTCGTGATTTCAGCTCAGGTCATGATCTCATGGTGCATGAGATCAAGCCCCGCATTGGATTCCTCTCCAGCAGTGTGGTTGGAGCCTGCTTGGGATTCTCTCTCTCCCTTTCTCTTGCCCCTCTCTTCCCCTGCGCATGCTCTCTCTCCCTCTCTCTCTCAAGATAAATAAATAAACTTTAAAAATAAAAGCCAAATTGGTTAATAAAGACATTTAGAAAGCATTTTAACTTGATAAAGTTTAAGTAGTACTTCTTAAAGTGTAATCAAATAGAGGAGTTATCAAAGCCATAATGAAGAAAATAGAAATCATTTGTAATTAGACAATAATTAAAGGCAAGTACATGCCCACTGATTTTAAAGTGCTTGAAAACAATTAGTTTTCTTAAGTAGGTTAAACATCTGGGTTACAAGCTTGTTTACGCTATTAATTTACTTAACAAACCTGTTCTTCATAGGTGATGCAAAAGTGAACTTCAGCTTGGCTGTCTGAATTGTAACAAGTTCCAATTTAATGGGTACCATTTTTTTTAAATATATTTTTAAACATTTAATTTTTAAAGTATTTTTCTCTTTATCTTCTCCTTCCTGAACAATTCAGTCGTGAGGCCTATAGGTAGACAGAGAAGGTAGGTGGTGGCCTGGCCAAGGGTGTCACAGCCCAAGTAGGATGAGGAGGCCTACACATACAGGGAGACACTGGTGTGTTGTATCAGAGCCAAAGAGAGGTGAGACAGGTACTCCAGTCACAGGACTGGAGTGGCAGCAGCACTGGGAGATTGGTTAAATATGGAAAGATTGCTCAGATAGGTATGTTAAGGATAATGGGAGCGAGCAAGTCTGTCAGAGAAGAGAGTTACAGATACTGAAAGGGAGAAAACTAGCATAAACCCTGTGATATTAGATTGGAATCAGAATGTTAGTGTGAACTCATGGATTTTAAGAAGTACTAATAAATATAGAAATACTATAGATGTAAAATGCATGTCTATAAATACATGCATGCATACATACATTTCTTAGCTCTTTCCATAGAGAGGAGTTAGAGTGCCTGGGAGCAGCGGCATCCCAATAGCAGTGAGCACATCACGTGCCCAGATCTTGGCTTCTAAATACCATTTTCTACTAAAAGGAACCCCAGCTTCTTGAAGAATGGCTGATTATAGGACTAGAGCAGAAAAGTTCAAAGTGAACCTGGAATATCTTACGCTAAAAAGCAAAGATGTCTTCGTAGAATGATGGAGACACTTCAAAAGGACCCAGAAGGCAGTTCGAAGGGGTTCCACTGGCCAAATTTGGGATAATTTGATTATCAGAATTTAAGATGTCAAAGTCATTGATTAAAACCTGTTAAATAAGAGGGGCACCTAGGTGGCTCAGTCGGTTAAGTGTCCAGCTCTTGATTTCGGCTCAGGTCATGACCTCTCAGTGTGTGAGATCGAGCCCCGCGTTGGGCTCTGCACTGACAAAGTGGAGCTTGCTTGGGATTCTCTCTGACCTTCTCCCATTCTCTCACTCTCACTGTCTCTCAAAATAAACATTATTTAAAAAAAAAAAAAAAAACTGTTGAAAAAATAGCCTGCAATCATCTTCAAAAGTTTCAAAGCCATGCGAAGTCCAAGCAAGACCATTTCAAACTGAGAGACACTAAAGGGACATGTCAACTAATGCCATGTTTCTTAACTGATCCTTTTGCTGTAAAGACCACTGCTGGGACAGGTGGCAAAACTGGAGCAGGGCCTGAAGATGTAATGATAGTAACAAATCAGTGCTAGTTTTCTGATTTTGATATTTGTATGGCAGTTACATAGAAGAAATTTTTTTAAAGAAAACCGTGTATTAAAGTATTTGGGATGATGAAACGTGAGACTGACAAAGAATTCTTTGTACCATATTTGCAACTTTTCTGGAAGTCTGAAATCATTTCAGAATTTAAAAAGAAATTAAAAAGTAATATTCTTGCCTAACATTTAAATCATGGTAAGTATATAAAATTACAGTTCCCCCATTTCTCATTTTAAGATCCCTCCCCACCTGACCTCAGTCCTACTCCCTGGAGCTACCACTGTTAACAACTAATGCATATTCTTCTAGGTATTTTATTTATGTATGTGGATGTATATAGAATATATATTGTAGGTTATATTGATATTTATGATGTGCCAGGCACGCTGCATTCCTAGGAATTACAATGGTCAGCAATCAGAAGACACAGTCCTTAATTTATTTTTATTATTTAAAAAAAAAATTTTTTTTTTCAACGTTTATTTATTTTTGGGACAGAGAGAGACAGAGCATGAACGGGGGAGGGGCAGAGAGAGAGGGAGACACAGAATCGGAAACAGGCTCCAGGCTCCGAGCCATCAGCCCAGAGCCCGACGCGGGGCTCGAACTCACGGACCGTGAGATCATGACCTGGCTGAAGTCGGACGCTTAACCGACTGCGCCACCCAGGCGCCCCCACAGTCCTTAATTTAAATTAAACCTGCTTGGATTCTCTTTCTCCCTCTCTCTCTGCCCCCCCCCCCCCCCCCCCCCCCCACAAAAAAAAGTTGCCCTGAACATATTTTTGCATACTTAGCTTTGGAAACTTTAAAACATCCTTGGTTACCTTTCTATTATAAAGTTTTGCTTTTAGCGGATTTGTAAGAGTGATGTAAAACACCACACAGCGGGGGACACTTGTCTGCAGGTCTTACTAAATACAGCTGGACCTTGAGCAATAATGGAGTATGAAATATTGGTTTCATTCTAGATTTGTCTCTGCTCAAGGGTTGGTCTACTAACGTTTCTGTGTGGAAATTTGCCCGTGTTCAAATAATACAATATTTTTAAAAAGATTTTATTTTTAAGTAATCTCTATACCCCACGTGGGGCTTGAACTCAACGACCCCAAGGTCACGAGTCGCACGCTCTACCGACAGAGCCAGCCAGGCGCCCATCAAATCATATAATTTTAGAATAGTTAGATGAGTTTTGCCGAAGTTTGGAAGGATCATTTAATGTAAATCACTAAGAAATGTCAAGTTACTTTTGTCTCAAGTAGTATAAGCCAAGAAAATCATGTATATGAGGCCTTGAAAATTTGCCTGATGGATTTTGAAAGTCAGAGAATTTGTACTTGTTCTAGTTTAGTTAAAGTCACTTAATTTGATGTTTATATTCCAATATACCCTGCTACAAATGCTGCTTTAGAAACCAAAGTAGGCTTTTAAAACCTCCAAATGACTTTTTTTTTTTCATTTTTGCCTCTGGCATATCTATTTTACAAATGACCAACTTTCTATTATAAGTTTTAACAAGAATATTTCCACTTGTTACCTTTCACATAACTTATTTTTAGGGGATTGTAATTGCAAATAGATTGTGATTTTTCTGCACTCAGTGAAGAAATGTAAATGAACCATTGCTACCTGTAAGTGTATATAAACTCATGTAGGATGAAAGATATGGTTGGAAATTGTGAAGCAGAGGGTGTCTGTCTTTCAAAAGGAGACCATCATTTTTAAAAATTTAACCTGGTTGTGGGGCACCTGGGTGGCTCAGTCGGTTAAGCATCCCACTTCAGCTCAGGTCATGATCTTGCGGTCCATGAGTTCAAACCCTGCGTCCGGCTCTGTGCTGACAGCTCAGAGCCTGGGGCCTGCTTCGGATTCTGTGTCTCCCTGTCTCTTTCCCTCCCCTGCTCATGCTCCCCTTCCTCTCTCTCTCTGTCTCTCTCAAAAATAAATAAACATTAAAAAAAATTTTAATAAAGTTCAATCTAATTTATGTATTGCTTCAAGATGGCGAATGACGTGTTTCTCAGTTTGCAGATGGGTAGCTCACACTGTTGGTTAGTCACCCTCATAGCTTTCTGAAGACCAAAATGTTTCCTCCACATCTCTGGCCCATAGGGACCTCAGGTTCTTGCAGATGTGTTGAAGGGGCGGGGCTCATGCATAGAAAGCCTACTGGAATAGGAATAGGCGTGGCCTGAGTAGAATATTGGAGGGGGGACATTGCAGGTGGGAGGTACTCTGCTTTTCTGATTATCCATCTGGGAGTTGGTACTGCTACATAGCTCAAAAGTTATAACCCCTCAGCGTTGCTTCCATCCTGTCTGTCTTCTACACTCCTGATGTCTTTTCTTGGTAGCCTTTCTTGCCCAGATTTTCACTGACATTTTGATTTAACATACTTTTGAATTTAGTGAGGAGGACATCAGGCCCATTCGTTGGCTGAGACTGATGAGGCCAAGGTGTGTATGTGTGGAAGAGGCTTCAGTTTGGCATTAGCTTACTAGCAGGTTTCAAAAAATGGTGGCCACTGATTGTCAACCTGTCTTGTTAAGTGGAGAGAACTAATTATTGGTGTTTACTGTGTTGTTTAACAAACTTCACCGATAGCTCAGAACAAACCCCATTTTCAGTCCTGTGCTGTTGGTGCTTCCCAGCCAGGTGTCAGACACTCTAGTGCATCACAAAGACTTCACATGTCACAACATGCCAGGTTTTCGCCCCTGCCCAGGGTCTGCCTCACCCCCTTAATGGATTCCCATCAGGATTGCTTCTGGCTATATAAACCACCTTCCACTTTCTATCAGTCCATCTTTGGATTGACCATCAATCCCATCTTTGCCCTTCCATCATAGAAATCAGCTTCGTGAGAATACCCTTTGGTTCTACTTTGATCTCTTTCAGGTATGTCATAAGAATGCAGAAATCTACAAGTGTGCAGTGAAAGAGACAAAATTGGAAAGAGAGCCCAATAAATTCTTTAATGATTACTTTGATCAGTGCCACTTATGGAAAATCTTTACAGTTACAGTAAGTTCTGCATTTGAGGTGAACTTTTGAGACCTGGTATCTTCTTTATATAGCCTTAGGTTCAGCCGTCAGAACATTTTCATGTGGTGAGGCCTTCTGCTTCTGCGTTTGTATGTTTTGTTTTCATTTCCTGCCACATGGCAGGTGCAGCCGAGAAGTGCCTCCAGAAACTGCTGAAAATTCTGGCCCCATCTTTCTGCAGGGTGCAGTGATCTAGAATCCAGAAGGAGTGTTAGTTGTGGGGTGGACCCTTACTTTGTCTCTTTTGCCCGTTATGATGTGTCTCTCTCCTTTCCATTTCTTCCTCAGTTTTCCTTCTTGCCCTCTTTCTACCCAAATAGCATTGCCTTCTTCAGCCCTCTACTACTCACCCCAACCATAAACAAAAGGGAAAGAAAGGAAAAGAAAAGAAATATTATAATACAAAATTTTGAGCAAAATGCATTAACTGTCTTTATATATTGCCACATCTCTTTAAGCTTTTTTTTTTTTTTTAAATTTTTTTCAACGTTTTTTATTTATTTTTTGGGACAGAGAGAGACAGAGCATGAACGGGAGAGGGGCAGAGAGAGAGGGAGACACAGAATCGGAAACAGGCTCCAGGCTCCGAGCCATCAGCCCAGAGCCTGACGCGGGGCTCGAACTCACGGACCGCGAGATCGTGACCTGGCTGAAGTCGGACGCTTAACCGACTGCGCCACCCAGGCGCCCCTCTTTAAGCTTTTAGGGACTGTGAACATCTAGTCTTTTGTATTTTATAAGCCATTGGTACTGTATTTTAGTCTCTGTGGGTTCTTGGTGGTTTAATTATAAGAAGGACGTATGGGGCAGGATCTTCTTTTTTTTTTTTTTTTTTTATAATTCATGTTTATTTATTTTTGAGACAGAGACAGAGCACGAACAGGGGAGGGCCAGAGAGAGAGGGAGACACAGAATCCGAAGCAGGCTCCAGGCTCCAAGCTGTCAGCACAGAGCCCGATGCGGGGCTCACGAACCGTGAGATCATGACCTGAGCCTAAGTCGGAGACTCAACTGACTGAGCCACCCAGGCGTGGGGCAGGATCTTCTAATGCAAATTTTGGTCCGTTCTGTGAAACCTGAGAGTCTGCTACTTATTCACAGACCATTAGGGTAAAGTGGGAACTCAGGTTCAATTCTTTTCCTCCTGGTTGAAGATGCTGTGGTCAGTGTCCAGGGGCAGTCATCCAGAATCACCTACTGCTGCTTTGGTTCCCAGGGGCTGGTGGAACCCGGGCAGTGTACATCTTGCTGGCTGTTGACCTGCCCTTCTGCTTCCTCTGTTCCACCGTATTCAGAAAAAGCTTCCAAGTGATTAGCTGGAGTAAATTGTATGTGTTGCAAAGCAGTTTGTGGAACTTGGGTTTTATTGCTTGTGCCACTATTTGTAAGCACGATGTATCTCTGAATGAGAACTTGTGTAACCAACCCGGGGGCTACCTGGCCTCTTGGATGCTCTTTTGTGAGAATAATTGACTGCAGAGCAGCTGCAGAGCCGCCTGGGGCTATCAAGAAGCCCTGCTATACTTACACCAACCTGCTATTGTTCTCTCTCTGCGGCCACTGCCACTGCTTTTTTTTTTTTTTTTAATAAGTTGCCAATTACTGGGGTTTTGTAGGGATGCCTACAGTTCACTGAATTGGGCATAGGAAAAAGGCCGTTGGTTTTTAATCTTTATTTTCTTTCATCCAGCGAAATTACTGATATTAAGGAGACCCTTGCAGTTATTATATTGAAAGTACTGATGCATTTTTATCTTACCAGTCAGCATTGTTCCACGTACCCATTTTGAAAACCGTATGCAGGCAAAGGGTACTTTGCCTCGCATACATTAATTTTGACGATGGTTTTAATTTCAGATGTATTCCACACATGTGATCTAATAGGCTGATCTGCTATTCCCAGCCACTCCGGAACCACACCTGGAAGGTGCTGGGCCTGTTTTTTTCAATTGGTTGGCTTGTTCTCATAGGGAAAATTGTCAGTGTTTGTTGTGTTCAATGATATACACCAAGTGCTTAGAAGAAGTTTAGTAAGTATTTGTAGCATTGTAGAACACAAAAATAATTAAATAAGTAGAGGTTCATTCATAGATTATTTGTTAACGTAAGGTGAGATCATGTTTGTATTCATCAAAATTAAAAAGAATCCTTTGGTATTGACTAGAGGTCAAAAGATGACTGGTACTCTGAATATGCTGATTTTGTGACTAATATATTAAGAAAGAATTTACACGCAAAGCAGTAATGTAATCACCGAAAGCACAAGATTAGTCAGATGTTGGTGTGCCCACAGAAGTAGTAATAACCATCAACCTAGAAGCTTTAGGGTCTGAGTGAGGTCCATTATTTGAAAGTGAGTCATTAATTTGAAAATTGACATTTAAACATTGAGAATATTTAAGTAATTGAGTAATTATCTGAAAATTACCATTGTAACAAACAGAAATAAGTAAATATCAGCTTTTGTGACATTCTTGGCTTACTATAGGATTTAATTTTTTTTAAATATCATTAGTAAAAGTGTTGGGTATTTATCACGTAGAGAGTATTTTCTTCTAAATTAGAAAAGTAGTTTTGAATCCCTGAATGCAGTGTCAGTGGTATTTTGATTTGGAGAACCCGTGTGAATTTGGGCAGCCTAAGGGGATTTTGATTATTAGAAAATAATTATTCTTCTTGGATTCTGAAGTTAAGGTGGATTTTACTGTTGTCATCTACCACAATACAAGGGGACAATACAATAGTATTTAAGAAGTTAGGCAGTGCGGGGTGCCTGGGTGGCTCAGTTGGTTAAGCGTCCAACTATTGATCTCTGCTCAGATCATGATCTCCTGGTTCGTGGGATCAAACCCCATATCAGGCTCTGTGCTGATAGCACGGAGCCTGCTTAACAGTCTCTCTCTCTCCCTCTCTGCCCCTCTCCCACTCACGCGCTCTCTCTCAAAATAAATAAACTTAAAAAAAAAAATTATGCAGTGGAGCCAAATACTGATTTTTATTTCCAGAGCCACCTCTTTGGGTCCTCAGCTGTTTCCTCACCTGTAGAATGAGGTTAATAGAATTTACCTCAGAGGCGTGAGGATTACATATTTAGGGCAGTGTCCAACACATAATGAGCACTAAAATAGTAGATTAATATCATTATTAAAACGTCTGACTTCTGTATGAGATGGTCAGTGAAGAGGTTACTGACCATGAATATATGACTAGGAACTGTTTCTAAAGATCAGCATTTCATCTTTTTTATGTTTAAGAGTAATAGTTGTTAGGGGTGCCTGGATGACTCAGTTGGTTAAGCGTCTGACTCTTGGTTTCGGCTCAGGTAATGGTCTTGCAGTTCGTGGATTGAGCCCCACATTGGGATCTGCTCTGACAGTGTGGAGTCTTCTTAGGATTCTCTCTGCCCCTCCCCCTGCTTGTTCTTTCTCTCTCTCTGTCTCCGTCTCTCTCTTTCTCTCAAATAAAAAGAGAAGAAAAAAAAAGAATCATAGTTGTTTTTGTTTTTTTAAGTATCATTAGAGTAGCAACAGAAAATGAAAGAATTTGGGGACTAAACCTAACAAGGCCTCTATGGGAGAAAATATTAGGAGACATTTAAATAAGACCTAAATAAGCATCGAGCTCTGTCATGACTTGGTAAGAAGGCTCAGTAATTTAAAGACGTGATTTCTGGGGCACCTAGAAATTTGGAAAGCTGGCTCAGTTGGAATATCATGTGAGTCTTGATCTTGGGGCCATGAGTTCAAGCCCCACCCACGTTGGGTGGAGAGATTACTTAAAAATAAAAAAAAAAACTTAAAAAAGGATGAAAATGTCATTTCTCCTCAAATTGGCATTTAAATTCAAAGCAATTCCAGTAAGAATCCCAGCTTTTCTTTCCTTTTTTTTAAGTGCCAATAATTTCTTCTGAAACTTGATAAGCTGATTTACAATTTATACGGAAGAGGGAAGGACAGAAATAGCAAGAGGACTTACCCTACCCTGATTTAACACAGAGCTGTAGAAGTAAGGCAGTGTTGTAAAACTGCATGGATAGATCGGGAGTGGAAAGCCTAGATTCAGACCACATGTGTATGGAATCTGTGACAGCACCGGTCTTACCAATCAGTAGGGAAAGTTGGCAGTTGACACTGCAGGTTAACAGAGGAAAGGATGGACTCTTAAACAAAAGGTGCTGGGACACTCCATGTGATTGGATTAGGGTACCACAACAGAATTCCACAGACTGGGTAACTTACAACATCAGAAATTTACACTCCCACATTCCTGGAGGCTGGGAGTCCGAAATCAAGGTGTTGGCAGAGTCAGGCTCTCTCTAGAAGGCAACAGGGGGAATCTTTCCTTGTCTCTTCCTAGCCTCCAGTGTTTGCTGGCAATACTTGGGGTTTCTTGGCGTGTAGCTGTAATGCTCCAATTTCTGCCTCCATTTTTACATGATCATTTTCCCTCTGTGTGTAAAGATCAAATCAGACAAACTATATACAAAAATAAATACCAAATGGATTCATAGAAATATGGAAAGATTTAATACTTACAGAAACAAATATAGAATATTTATGATCTTGGGATGGGGATTTTTAAACATGATGCAAAAGCACAAATCATGAATGAAAATGTTGATGCATTCATATTTTTTATAATTAAGAACTTCATTAAATGACACTATAATGAAAGTGTCTACACTAAAGGGAAAATATTTTTAGTGCATAATATCAAGAAAGGATTTGTATCCAGAATTCATAAAGAACTCTTACAAATTGATAAGAAAAAGACCTAGTAGGAAAATAACATGAATTTCACAGCAGAAAAAAACCTAAATGGCCAATAAATGTGGGGGGGGGGTGCAACTTAATGAGTAATCAAGGAAATGCAAGTTAAACCACAATGAGATACCATTTTGTATTCCTCAAATTAGCAAAAATTAAAAGATTGGAAAATACCGTACCAAGAATTGGTGAGGATATGGGGCAACAGGAATTGTTATACTCTTCTGGTGAGAGCATAAATTGTACTCATCACTTCGGAAAATAATGTAGCAATATGAGTGGAGGTGGAAAACATGGACAGTGTGACCCAGCAGTTCGAGTTGTCTTTAAGAACCCACGTCACTGAAGAACTCTTGTACATATGTTTGTAAAGGAGGCGGGTACCCAATGTTACAGCGACAATTGTGTGCCGTCATTCAAATTGGAAACCTAACTGTCCATCAAAAGAAAGATGCATAAATATGTTGTGGTACGTTAACAGTGGAACTCTGTACAGCATTTCCATGAATGAACTGTAACACAACATAAATTAATTTCAGGGACATAGTATTGAGTGAGAAGCAAGTCACAGAAGAATAAAATAGTATGAATCCATTTGTAAAAATGCATAAAACAAAAAATAGATTGTTTAGGCTCTAAAGCATTTTGTGGTAAAGCTAGGGGTTGACAGGCCTTTAGTTGAGGGGTGGTTAACTCATGGGGTAGAAAGGGGTGGGGTCATAGAGGGATACAAGGAGCTCTGGGTACTGGGAAGGTTTCATTCTTTAACTGAGTGGTGGGTACATGGGTGTTCTTTTGTGTGCACTAAATATTTAACAATAAAAACTATTTAAAGATTATTCCCAGAAGTTTTATTGTTTTTAAGACTAGAAGAATAACAGAAATGTCAAGTCTTCATCCAAAAAGTAATTCAAGTACTAAATACTTATTTTTACATGTGTTTTGAATTCTTTGTAGATGAGAGATGCTTGAAACAGGGAGAAGGAAAAGGCAGGCCCAGGGATCTTTGTTTGTCCCATGACTTTGGCATTGGGAAAGCTTCTGCTGCTGCAGACGTGACATTGTGTTCGAAGAGCTGGCTAAAGGGGGGTTTGGTGGCATGTGAAAGCATATCCACATGTTTAGCACAGCAGCAACATTCCCAGCTCCTTTTCATTTTCTTTTTTCTTGGCATGTAAGTAATTGAGCCAGATGGAAAAATGTTTCTTTCCCACATTAGGTTCTCTTTCAACGTGTCAGCCATTTAATGTTTCTGTCCCTAATCTCCTATTGATAAGACTTCAAAATGTGAGTAGCTGACTAAGAGAGCCCCAGTTTATTGTAGTCTATGTTGATCGCAGCCTTCCTTTAGAACATTCACTTTCCCCCTAAGTTCTCGAGCACAGAGGCTTTAATGACAGCTTATGCTGGCCCCTCTCTATCCAAATCACATACTTAATAGAGAGTAATAACAAAATAAAAAGACCCAGCTTTCCTTTCTTCCAGCCTGTTTGGACATGTAGCCATCTGGCTGGCAATAAAAACAGCCCAAACCTTCATCTTACCAAAACAATCTGGAAAATTCAGCATTAAACAAAAGACAAAGAATAAATTAAGAACTTGGGCTTGGGCATCGACAGACCTAGGTTTAAGACTCAGCTCTGCCACTTACTATGTGTAAAACTTTGTAATTTACTTAAAGTCTCTGAACCTCAGTTTTCTCACTTTAAAATGGGAATGATAATAGAACCCAAGGCTTGGCCCTTATTTTCATATATAAAGCAGGGGCCAGATACTCCTCCCTGCTTCCTGTCTGCCTCTCGGGTTTCACAGGGCATGTCCTCCTTCCCTGCCCTTTAACTAGTTCTGTGAGCATGGGCAAATCACTGAAATCTTTGAAATGGTTACTTCGACTATAAAGCAGAGATGACAGTACCCGTGTGACTGTTTTGTTGCACGGATCCGACAGTCAAGTGGGACAAGACCACGGGCATAAAGACGCCCTGTCCTCCGTGACATACTGTGGGGACGTAGATACTGATCATTGTTCTCCCGAACTAACACCCAGCACTGTTCCCCACCCCCCACCCCTGCAAGCCCATTAATGTTGTTTGCTGAACATACAGAGTTTTATCTTTATAAAATAGCTTTGAAGATGTGTGTCTTGGACAGTCTTTGCTTAAAAGTGATAAGAGAGTTTGTGACTCCATCTTGCTTCCAGATTTACCGGGCACTACTAGCACTTTGGTCAAAATTATTTTCTCTGGCATTTGTCAGGCATTGCTTTCAGTGGTTAAAACAGGTAGATGAGTTGGACATTTCCTCAGTGTTCCTCCTTACTGCAGTTGAGGTGGTGTTAAAGTTGTAAATAAAGGCGAGGATTGGGAACTGTTGACATACTGTTGGTAACAAGCGTCCTTTTATATGCATCTGTCCTAGACGTTAACTCAATTAATTATAAGGAAGATGTCATGGTTTTATATGCCATGATTTGCTAAGATTTATATCATCCTCGGACCTGTCCTTTGCCATCCTCTCCTCATGCTCCCTGGAGAAACTCAGTACTCCTGGGACCTGGTATTCTACCTTGGCACTTGAAGACTGACTCCTGTTACGTCTCGACCTCTCCTCTGATATGTTTCCAAGCCCTTACTCAGCAGGTCTGTCTGGGCGCCTCAATGGGCACACGAGTTTTACCACATCCCAGGCCAAGCTCATTCCCTGCGTTGTGCCTCCTCCAGCCCCAGACCTCTCTGTTCTTCCTCCTGGGTGCTCCCCCTTGATTGACAACCCAGTCTTTACCAGTGACCCTAGTCTAGGAACCTGGAAATCATCTCAGACCACAGTTCCTAAACCTTGGAACGGACACTTGACACTGGCTAATACTTTGTTTTGGGGCCAGTCCCAGGCGTCGTAGGGTGTTGAGTAGCATCCTTGGCCTGTACCCACTAGGTGCCAGTTGTACCCTGTGCCTTCAGTTGTGACAAGTAGGTTTTCCTCACGTTCACAGGTGTCCCCTGATGGGCAAAAACATCTCCTTTGATAATGACTGTCTCACCCATTTCTTTTTCTCTTACCTTTCTCAGGTAGTCAGTCACCAAGCCCCCCCCCTTTTTTTTTACATTTATCTTTAAGAATTAGAGAGAGACAGAGCACGAGCATGGGAGGAGCAGAGAGAGAGGGAGACGCAGAATCCAAAGCAGGTTCCAGGCTCTGAGCTGTCAGCACAGAGCCCGAGGTGGGGCTCGAACCCACGAACCGTGAGATCATGACCTGAGCTGAAGTAGGCCGCTTAACCGACTGAGCCACCCAGGTGCCCCATCACCAAGCACTTTTGATACTTCTCTACGAGTATCTTTCTGAGATTTCATCTTTCCTCTTTATTCTCACTGTGCATGCCTTGGTTCAGGTGCATTTCTGGTGCCCAAACGATTTTAGTAGCACCACAAACACCACCCGTGTTGAGTACCTGACATTCATAAAGCAGCGTGCTTGGTGCTTTACGTGTGTCCTATGTAATCCTTACCACAAACTTATCGTGGGTCTGAGTTGCAGGCAGCCTACACCAAGCGCACACCTTTAAACCGATAGAGGGATGGACCGGCCTGTGTACTAGGAAGCCTGGGGCCCCACCCTTCTCTGTACGTCTAGGCTGAGCTGGCTCGTGCTTTGCTTCAGTCTGGCAGCCAGAGGTCCTGGCAGTTCCAAGCCTGCCTTGTCCTCGTAGCCCCCTGTCCCAGAGAGGACGGCAGGAGGGTGTTGTCAGAACTCTGGCAGCTGTTCTCAGAAGAGGCTGGTCCCTCGCCCCCAGCAAAATGGGGTACCCTCTTTCACACAAAGGAAACAGGGAGGGGAACCCGTGTCCAACGTGGTGTGCTGGGTAGAGCTGGCTGGGCTGACTCCGGAGCCTAAAGTCTTTCCCTTACCTTGCACTGCCTCCTGATTCACCTGTCCTCTTGTCCTCTCCTCCGGCCAGATAGCCTTCCTCCACGCGCCTGGGAGGCTAGCTCTGAAATGGAAATGTGGTTGTTCAATTACTTTGCTTACTAGATTTCTTCAGCGCTTCCTCACCAAGATAAAGTCCAAATTTAGCCTGAAAGACAAAGCCTTTTGTGCCCCTGCTTATCTTAGACCCTTCTCCTGTCATTTTCTAGTTGTTTTTAAGGCTCCACCCACCCTCTGCCTCAGATTGTTCTGCTCCTGCACTGTCCTCAGTCTAGCAGAGTGGTCAAGATCACTGGGAAGCAGACCTGTGTTTGAAACTCAGCTCTGCCACCTACTAGCTCTGTGACCTTGGACCCTGCATGGAACACCCTCCTCACCTTGTCTCCCTAACTGAAGTCCGTTCTTTAACACTCTGAACATGGTCCTCTCTGGAGAGGCCTTGCTGGCTTCCTGATGCCTTCACCGTCTTAACATTCCATTCTTAGCCTCTGCACCTACTGCCGTTGGCACTTTGATTAGTGTCCTTACTGCCAGCATGTATTATTTACTTAAAAGCATACCTTTGGGTACAGATTAGCTTGGAGTTTTTATGGCCTTTGGGTATGGACACAGGCCAAGGTTGTGGTCTCCGTATACCGGGTTTCTACATGCTTGCAACATGCATCAGCTTCCCTTGTGGCTGTGGCCTTGCTCCTGCCCATGTGCCTTGTCTTTCACCAGCTGGGTATTTCTCATTTCATTTAAAAATAGTCTCTTTTTGGGTCGCCAGGGTGGCTCAGTCGGTTAAGTGGCCAACTTTAGTTCAGGTCATGATCTTGCGGTTTATGGGTTCGAGCCCTGCGCCGGGCTCTGTGCTGGCAGCTCAGAGCCTGGAGCCTGCTTCAGATTCTGTGTCTCCCTCTCTCTCTGCCCCTCCCCTGCTTGCTCTCTGTCTATCTGTCTGTCTCTCTCTCTCTCTCAAAAATAATATATTAACATTAAAAATTTTTTTTAAAATAAAAAGTCTCTTTTTAAAAATATTTATTTACTTTTGAGAGAGACAGAACACAGGCAGGGGGGAGGGGCAGAGAGAGAAGGAGACACAGAATCTGAAGGAGGCTCCAGGCTCTGAGCTGTCAGTGTATAGCCCGAGGCAGGGCTCAGACTCAAACTGTGAGTTAGACCTGAGCCAAAGCGCCCCTCATTTAAAAATAGTCTTAAGCAGTGCTGTCCAGTAGAACTTTCTCCAGTGATAGAAATATTCTGAGGGCACCTGGGTGGCTCAGTTGGTTAAGCGTCTGACTCTTAATTTCTGCTCAGGTCATGATCTCACGGTTGTGACCTTGAGCCCCACGTTGGGCTCCATGCTGAGCATGGAGCCTGTTTGGGATTCTCTCTCTCTCCCTCTCTCTCCGCCCCTCAAAAAAAGAAAAGAAAAGTAATATTCTACATCTGTGTTATCCAGTGTGGTGCCCAGTAGCCACATGTGGCTTTTGAACATTTGAAATGTGACTGGTATGACTGAGAAACTAATTTTCACATTTTATTTAATGTTAGTTCATTTAAATCGCCCCATGTGGCTAGTGGCCACCTTATTGGACAGCTCAGGTCTTAACTGTTAATAATCGCTTAACCCTTCCTATTTTTAAAAAAAAATTTTTTTTCAACGTTTTTTATTTATTTTTGGGACAGAGAGAAACAGAGCATGAACGGGGCAGGGGCAGAGAGAGAGGGAGACACAGAATCGGAAACAGGCTCCAGGCTCCGAGCCATCAGCCCAGAGCCTGACGTGGGGCTCGAACCCACGGACCACGAGATCATGACCTGGCTGAAGTCGGACGCTTAACCGACTGCGCCACCCAGGCGCCCCTTAACCCTTCCTATTAAATGACACTGTGTCTTCTCTAGTTTGTAGCTTCTGTTATTTTCCTCTTCTCTTTCATGGGTAACTGTTATATACTGCAATGTGTGCAGCGTCTAGAGTAATAAACTTGTGTTAAAATCGAATAAAGTACTTAAGGCCTGAACTCTACATGTAAAAATAGTTAAAATTGTAAGTTTTATGTCACATATAACTTATCACAATAAAAAGAGAGTACTCGCTTAGTGAGGGGACACGAAGCCTACAGTGAAGGGCGTCATGGAGGTTTTGCCAAGCAGGCAGCACCCTGAGTCTGAAAGGTATGAGCAGCGGTCCAGGGGAAGGAGGTGACGAGGAGCTGCCTGCCCTGGGTCTAGAGAGGCTGGCGAGCAAGTGAGTGCCAGGCCTTGAAGAGGTCTGAATGGCAGGCTCCGGAAATGAGGCTTGGTCCAGAAAGTCATGGAGGGATTTTAAGCAAGCACTGGCATGTTTGGATTTTATTTTTATAAAAATCACTTTGGCTGCTCTGTGAAAAATGTATCAGAGGATAGCAAAACTGGATCATAGGAGACATAATCAGGCTATAATAATACCAATCATAGTGATAATTATAGAAGCTAACATTCAGTGCTGCAGAGATTCAGGCGGAGAAGATGAGAGTGTGGGAATGCAATGGTCGCACGACTAGTACTTGATAGGGTTATGGTGCCATCTCCTCCTTGAAAAATAAGATTTCCCGGGGTACCTGGGTGGCTCGGTTGGTTAAGCGACTGACTTTAGCTCAGGTCGTGATCTCCTGGTTCATGAATTCAAGCCCCATGTCGGGCTCTGTGCTGACAGCTCAGGGCCTGGAGCCTGCTTCAAATTCTGTGTCTCCCATCTCTCTGCCCCTCCCCCGCCTCTCAAAAATAAAACATTTAAAAATTAAAAAAAAAAAAAAGATTTCCTTATCTGGAAAGGTCTTTACCATTTTGCAGTGCACTACTGTATAGGAATAGCTAACCCAAAGCCAACTGAGATACCATATTCTTTAATCACTCTTTAAATATGGAAGAAAACTCAATGTGACAAATAATGATAAAATAATAAATAAGGTCTTCGCCTTAAAAATAATGCAGATCGGGGGCACCTGGTGGCTTAGTCGGTTGAGTGTCTGACTCTTGATTTTGGCTCAGGTAATGATCCCAGGGGGTCGTGGGATCGATCCCCACATCAGGCGCCATGCTAAACATGGAGCCTGCTTGGGATTCTGTCTCTTCTGCTGCCCCTTCTCCCCCATGCGCATGTGTGTGCACTCTCTCTCTCTCTCAAATTAAAAAAACAAAACAAACAAACAAAAAACGCAGATTAGTATCAGTAGGGGAGAGAGGTGGCTGTGGCTATGAAAGGGGGTAGCACAGGATTCTTGTAACAGAACTGTTCTGTATCTTGACTGTGGCGTGATGGTCGTACAAATCCACATGCGGCAAATGGCAGACAACTAAATACACACATAAATGAGTACATATAAAACTGGTAAAATCCGAGTAAGGTTGGTGGGTTACATCAATGTGAATTTCCTGTTTGTGGCATTGTACTATAATCACGTAAGATTTGCCATTGGAGGAGACTAGGGATCTCTGTGTATTTATTTCTTACAACTGCATGTGAATCTATAGTTATCTCCAAGTAAAAAGTTAAAACAAACAAAAAAATTAAGTAAAGCAGGTCCCTCTTAGAGCTCCTAGTTTTCCGTATTTCCCTTTATCTGGTTTCTTCAGTAACAGTTTTCTACAGAAATGACTTGTTTTGATTAAATTTGACATTTTGCTAAAGAATACTAAGCTGTTTTGTCAATTCTGAGATCTACATTTTCTTCTTCACCCTCTAATATCTTTGCAATAAGGATGCATCTTAACAGTTCATGGAGACTTGGCAGTCTAACTGGTGGCAGCTTTTCTTAGTGGCCCCTAAAGTATTGGTGTGTCTTAGCAATCACTGGCATCCTGGATTTAATACCTTTGTTTAGTGAGTCATCCGGCTATGTTGGAAGGAACAGTGGCTGGTAAAGTTATGTTAGGCACTTTTTATGTGGTCTGTCAGTTATTAAGTGTTTGTTTTCTCAGCTTCAAGCTCAGCCTTCTATGCTCTTTGTAATGTTGAAGCTGGGATCCTACCACCCGCCTCTGGTGGTTGCCCGCCTGGCTCTTTGTTAGGTATCCTGGGGGGTGGGGGGGACGGTGCAGAGAAGAAAGAAGGAACCTGTGTCTTCCTGTCTGCTTCATCTTCCCCTGAGGGTCACTTGAGCAATACTACTTTGCTCCAACAGCAACAGCAGTTCCTTCCCGTAGCAGCAGCTGAATCCATTTTCCAGTTTCCCCAGTACTTTCAGGACCAGCCTTATTGTACCCCCCGAGGTGCTGGCACCCCACCACAGCCCCCTCCCCACTCAGAGGTCCATGGCGGAACTTCTTCACTTGGTTCCCCAGCCTAGGACACCATTGGTGTGCTCTCTCTCTGTCTCCCTCTTTTTGACTTGTCAGTGAGTTAATAATTTTATACCTGGTTAGCCATTCTTTATATTAAAGCCTCTCTGTTAAAGTAATGAGTGTGGTCTGTGGCCTGCATGGACCTTGACGATGCTAGTGAAGTTAACAGAACCAGCAGTATGTGCATGGACTGCATCTGGGCTTCTCGTACATGCTCTGTTCTCTGCATCCAGTGACCTTGTTAAAATAGAAATCTAACATTCCCACTTGAACCCCGCAGCGGATTCCCATGCTCTGCGGACAAAGAAGAAACCTGTTCACAGGGCCTGCAGGGCTGTGGCTGGGTAGGCTCATTGCTACTCCTTCTCCTCTCACACTTCACTTCCCTCGTCTTTGTGATCTGGCCACCCTGGCCGCATTTCAGTTCCTCAGCAGCCAGGTTTCTCCTACTTGGTAGCCTTTGCTGATGTGGTTCCCCCTGCTTAGACCACTTCCTCTTCCCACCCCCTTGTCCTTAGCGCCTCCTTCCTTTAGCCTCAGTTTACAGATAACTCCCTTGGGAACACCCCTCTCTCCCACCCCACGACAGGTCCGCACCCCCAGCACATGCACACACGGTATCATGCCCCTCACAGCATTTACCACAGCCTCAGTGGATGTTTCTATGTGTTTCTCTCTAATGACTGTCTCTTTCCCCAATTACTCCATTAGCTTCATGAGGGCAGGACTAAGTCCATGTTGGGTTTTTTCTTTCTTTTTTAACTGCTGTGTCCTAAGTGCCTGGCACATTGTATGTGCTCAATAAATAGTTGCTGAATGAACAGGGATATTGTAAAATAAGTATTTGTCCAGTGTAGGAAGGGACCACTTGGGGATGTCTTAATGGTGAATCAGTTTTTATTATTCGCTAAAAAATTTTTGAGAAAGCGAGTTCAATTACTATGAGTCTTGCTGTGAGTTAGGTTTACTTCAGTAAAAATACTGACAAGGAGCCAAACCATGAGAAAAAAATTCACTTATTAAACTGGAAGCCATGGTATGTTAGATTGCTGCCTTCTGTGGTATTTGGATGAAAAACATACGAAAACCCTCTTGAAGCCTAATTCCTATTGTGGTTTCTCTATCAGCACCCCTTCCTTAAAAGACAAACGTGAAGCTGTCGCAGTTTCTTTCTTTGAGTTGCCATTAGTCTCAAATGGGAGATTTTGCTCCCACATGAACATTCTAAAACTTTCTCTTCACTCACTACAGCGCCTTGTGTTTGACGGGCATAACTGTGCCTTTGCCTGCCTTTCTGCTAGGTCTGCTCAAGCTCTTGGTCGAATGGGGGGATCCTGCCTTAGCAAGGTGTGCCCTACACATGTCCTTTCTGGGAGCCCATTAGCATGCTCTGAAAATTCCTTCTGACTGTGAAAGCATTTCCTTTATTGCTTCTTGTCTTCCGTCACTGCATTATTGGCATCTACCTTTTTTGTAGTTAACAATAAAAAGTAGAGACTGTTTCTTGATACATTTGTCCCACATTTTTTCAAATTATTCAATTTATTTATTCAATTTAATCAATCATTTATTCAATCATTTATTCAAATTATTTCGAGTATTTTCCAAATTACTCTTTTGTTGAAATTGGATTCACTAATTCTTTAAACTTGCTCTAAAATGTTAGATGACGGGCTGACACCATCTAGCCCAATTTCCTCTCTCACAGGTGTGACCCAGAGCCAGGTGAGTGGCCTGCCCAGAGCTCTAGACCCGCTGCCTCATGTGGTCAGTGCTAGTGAGGACTGTGAACCCACCGTGTGTAAGGCAGTGTCAGGAAAGAATACTGATCCTTTGGAACTCATCCAAATCATTGTTGCTTTAAGAAAGCAGACTGTAGTGGGGCGCCTGGGCGGCTCAGTCAGTTAAGCATCCGACTTCAGCTCAGGTTGTGATCTCACGATATGTGAGTTCGAGCCCCACGCCAGGCTCTGTGTTGATGGTTCGGAGCCTGGAGCCTGCTTCAGATTCTGTCTCCCTGTCTCTGGCCCTCCCCCACTCACACTCTGTCTCTTTGTCTCTCTCTCAAAAATAAACAAACATTAAAAGAAAGGAAGAAAGACTGCAGATATTGAGAAAAATGCCTTAGCACACTGTGAAAGTGCAGTGTGAAAGAGGAGTTCCCAAGCTGCCTGAGCCAAGAAAACATTACAGGAACAAGTACATAGCCCTTCAAGATAACTGCTTTGAGGGGGACAAAACTTAACCCGTCTCAGTAAATCCTGGTATGATTGTTAAGATCTCAGGCTTATTTCTTTCTAATGTGGTTTGTACTGTCATGGCCGCTATTTTCAGGGTGCTTATAACATTCTTAGAGACAGTGACCTAATTTAATAGCAATAAGTCTAAAATTCTATTACATAGTGCCTTATTGATCATTGATAGTGAAGAGTAGAATTCTGAGCAGCAGGGGTCATGCTGCCAGGAAAGCTTTTGTAGGCGGGTGACTTAAGTCAGCTGCGGGGTGCAGGTGCATGGACATCTCATTCCTTTAACAAGCATTTATTGGATGCCATTCCTGGACCACGCATGGGTGGCACAGGGGAGTGCCAGAGAAAAGGCAGGAGGTGACAGCGGGTTCTGGTAAAAGGAATTGAAGGTTTATAGAGGGATGTGGTAGAGGAGACCGGGGTGTAAGTTGAAGCCACGTGAACAACAGGCTTTGGGAGCCAGGCTCAGAAGTGGAGGCTTGATCCTGACGGGTGGGGCAAGTTCGTTGTCCAAACTGGAATACTTTTGAGGAGCAGCAGGCTTGAAGCAGACCTCCAACGCCTCTAGGAAGCAGGCTCACCTGGCTTTTGAGTTTTCAGGCTGGTCTGGCCGGATGACATTACATGCACCCACAGAAGAGTTAAATTGCTCTTAGGGTTATCTGATTAAAAGCCAAATGAACTTTATTGTTACAATTACCCCACTGTGTAGAAAGTGTTTACCACTTCCTCTCCCTGGGAAACTGGGCTGAACCCCTTGAGGGCAGGGCCTGTGTCTGTCTGGTTCACCTCT
Organism: Herpailurus yagouaroundi; assembly: GCF_014898765.1. Lineage (NCBI taxonomy): Eukaryota > Metazoa > Chordata > Mammalia > Carnivora > Felidae > Herpailurus > Herpailurus yagouaroundi. Next base: position 8,653,790 of record NW_024412413.1, on the reverse strand, counting down.
GTATCCCCAGGGCCAGGATAACGGTTGGCACTTAGTAGGACAGTCAGTATTTGCTTAGCAACATGACTAAGTGCCCTGGGCCTTCAGGAGGCCTTCCATTGGGTGTCACCGGAAGGGGCAGGAGGAGGTGAGACTTGAGCTGGGAAACTGCAGCTGGAGGGAAAGTTACATGAAGGAGTGAGACAGGCATTTCTGGAGGTGATGCCTGGAGGATAACTTCAGCGGAGGACCAGGCCTGGGAACGTGGATGGGAGGCTAGAGGTTCTTTGATGGCAGTGGGAGGAAAGGACCTGGATGTGGTGGCAGGTGCCATCCACTTTTGTGTTGTTTGGGCGCTCTCCACGGACTCCCTCCCCTTCCCCCCTGCCCCGAGTAGTACCTCCTCTCCTAACTGCCATTCACCCTGCAGACCTGGGCTGAGTACATTGGTGTCGGGAGTGGCCACGCAGGCCTTCTCACTGTGCCTTACGCTCACCAGGTTGGTTTCCTGTGCCTTTCAGACTGGTTCTTCCCCCTCGGTAAATGGCTCCCCCGACACCCTACACCCCCCATGGCCTTTTTTTTCCCCCCTCACCATTCAAGGCTCAAGTATCACCTCCTCAGAAGCCTTCTTCCTTCACCTTTTCCAAAAGAACCCATTCTCTGCCCTGTCCCATTACCCTGTCTACTTCTCTTCACGGGATCAATCACTACTAAAATCATATTAACTTGTTAGTCTGCTGGTTTACTGCTTGTTTTCCCTTATTGGAGTAGAAGTACCATTTCTGTCTTTTTTTCCTGTATGCTGAGTTACACTCACCAAGTTGTTCCCACCCTTTACCTTTCAGACTGGTTCTTTCCCCTGGCAGGTCAGTGCAGGGGAAAAAATACAGTTTATTACAGAGGGAGACCCTTTGTTTAAAAAAATATCTGTAACTTAACTAACTGTAAACTTAGGGACTTTATTAGCAACAAATCGTGATACAGCTTATAATTGATGCCATGGAGAAGCTGCCACAGTAGGAGTATAGCACGTCCTAGCTTGAGTGCTCTGGCCTCCTTGCCCTGTGCCTCTAAACTGGCTACTTGTGGGTGATGGAATGTGTAGTAGGGAATCCTTATTGAAGGATGCTCAAATTCTTTTTTTTTTTTTTTAATTTTTTTAAGTTTATTCATTTTTGAGAGAGAGAGAGTGTGAGCAGGGGAGGGACAGAGAGAGAGAGAGGGAGACACAGAATCCAAAGCAGGCTCCAGTCTCTGAGCTGTCAGCATAGAGCCGACGCAGGGTGGGAACTCACAAACTGCGAGATCATGACCTGAGCCAAAGTCGGATGCTCAACCGACAGAGCTACCCAAGCGCCCAAGGATGTCCAAATTCTTGATAGCTGTGGACAGGCCACAGGGGTCTTGGAGCCCAAGCCAGCATCCTGAGTAGGACCAGGAGCTAGGATTTAGAGTATGACAGTGGGTATGTGTTAGAAGTGGTTTGAGGGAGGGGTGGAGGTTTGAGCCCCCTCCCCTTCCCACCCCCACCTACTGGGGAGCCTTTGCCACTCTGTTAGCTTTAGAGTGACTTAGAAGAGGGAGGGAGAGACTCTGAATCTACGCTGCTTGAGGCAGAGAATGATTTTGTGAGTGTGTGTGCACACAACTTATTGTTCAAGTGTTTGCTTAAATCATTTTATCTTCTTGGAATTTTTTTTTTTTTTTTTTACCTTTTGGTTAGTACCTTGAAGGCTTAGTTGTGGTGCTCAGTGTTTCATGTCCCTTCTCCTTTCATTTTTTTTTTTTTTTTTTTAAGGAAAAGATGCATATGTAACAGTGCAAAGCTTAATTGTGGAAACCCCAAGTTGGTCAAAAGAATTGGCAGGCATTGTGAACACACTCTCTTTCTTCACTTTCCCTTCCCTTTTAAAGGCTTTGTTTTAGGAAAAGGGAAATTGGTGTGTTTGGAGAGCAGTTGTTAGCTTTCAAGACTGGACTCGTTGGTCTAATTTGGTAAAGGCCTGGAGCGTGTCAAATAAAATGAATGAAAAAGGTAAAGCTAAGGCAGGCACGTAGGGGAAAGCAAACTGTAAATTTTAACTCAAAAGCCCCACCTAATAGGCTTTTAGCAAAAAGGCCTGGCTGGTTCTGGGAAGCTTTAGGTTTCCTGATGATGGCAGCATCCCTCTAAGGTAGCCCATTTCCTGCCCTTCCCACCTCACGCACCCCCTGGTTCTGTTGATACCTGTAGCGTTCTGTCTTGTGTGCTAGAAGATTCTAGGTCTTCCACCATTCCCTGTGGCACAGCACAGGATGTAGTTTCCTTTTGTCAGGATGTTGTTTCCTTCTCTTAAGTGTGTGGACTATTTGATAGTAGTTCTTCCCCGTATTCCTAAGTCAGGTCTCCAGTATCCTACCCATGTTTCCAGAGACATGTTCCTGTACCAGCTGAGCGCTTAGGAAGGATATAAATGCAAACTCATTTTAGTTGCTAGTTTTCTCTTGAAGGTAGTACAATTAAGTGAAGATTTGACTAACTTCTTACCCTGTTTATTGACTCCTCCTGTCTACTTTCCTGTTGCCCCTCGCTCTAGGGTTCCCACTGGACATTCTGCCCCAAACCATCCATACTTTAGGTGTCCTGTGTGTTAGAATTAGATGGTTGCTTGGTGAGTGTGGAGTCCATACAAGGGGTGTTTTAATGGAAGGATTTCAATGGCTAGTGTCCTGAAGTTAAGGTGTCCTGGCCTGTCCATCTCTCTTTCCATTTTAAAGTGTAGCCAGGAGGCAGGATGACTCATAGCTAATAATTCGGGCACTTTCAGCACCCAGGAGAAGTAGAGAAAATAAACTTTTGCTCTTTGGAGTCTCCCCTGACCACCTCTCTTGTGTGTCTTCACACCATCTCATAGCCCCTCACAGAGGTACAGTTAGGGAGCCCCTGAAACCTCCTAGTTGTCATTTGCAGCTTGTGTCTGAGAAGAGTTTTGTTCTACTGTCATGGCTGATCTGGACAGCCTGCGTCTCCGTGTGGGGTGGGCCGTACAGTTTCCTCTGTGCCACACCAAACACACAGGCGTCAGGAGTAAGAAAGAGGTTTAGAGAGAATGGGGAGCCGACCCAGGGGAAATTTCTTGGCTCTTTGAAGGCCTTGATTGGAGTCAAAGAAAGGGAGGGGATTTGTGCTCCAGCTGTGGGAGCATGTGGGCCAGAGCACAGAGAGGAATAAGGCCTGTCTGGGGATTTGAGGGTTCTCACAGAGGGATCTCCTTTGGTGACCCTGAACAGTGATCTTCTGAACTCAGGGTAGCATCGCTGCCTTGACCACTCATTTGACTTCCAGATCCATTTCATATTGCTTATTCAAATGAAATAGATTATTGGAATTTAAAAAAATATCTTTAAGTAATTTCTACACCCAACATTGGGCTCCAACTCACAACCCTGAGATCAAGAGTCGTGTGCTCCACCAACCAAGCCAGCCATGTACCACAATTATTAGGTTTTTTTAAATTTAAACTCTTTATTTTGAAATAATTGTAGAATCACATGCTAAATAACATGCTCACATGTTATTGTAAAAATAACATGCTAAAAAAAGGAAACAGGCAGGGGCGCCTGGGTGGCTCAGTCAGTCCAACTTCAGCTCAGGTCATGATCTCCTGGTTCGTGGGTTCAAGCCCTGCATCAGGCTCCGTGCTGACAGCTCGTAGCCTAGAGCCTGCTTCGTGGATTCTGTGTCTTCCTCTCTCTCTGCCCCTCCTCCATTCATACTCTGTCCCTCTCTCTAAATAAAAAACGTTAAAAAAATGTGTTTTAATTGTAAAAAAAAAAAAAGGAAGCAGGCAAACCAAGGAATAGACTCTTAACTAGAGAACACACTGATGGTCACCAGATGAGAGCTAGGTGGGGGGATGGGAGAAATAGGCGATGGGGATTAAGGAGTGCACTCCTGACAACCACTGGCTGATGTATGAACTGTTGAATCACTATATCATACACCTGAAACTAACACTACACTGTGTGTTAACTAACTGGAATCTAAATAAAAGCTAAAGAAAAAAATGGTTGTAAGAAATAATCTTGTGTATCTTGTCCTGTTTCCCCTGTTGCTAACATCTTGCTGTGTGACCTTGTTTAAAAATTGAATTATCTGGTCAAAAAGAGTATACGGTCATCTTAAAACCACCCAGCTTTTCCTTCTCAGACACATCAGTATTACTCATTTTTTATGTTTCCTTCCAGGGAGTCTCTATTCATACACATATGGTAGCATCAAGTGCACTTCTTTGTATCTTGCTTTTTAAATTTAACAACATACCTTGAAGGTCTATTTTCATTAGTACATAAAAAAACTTCCTTTTATATATGCAATTATATCTAAGCTTGTGTAGATAACCTGTAATTTATTTAACCAATCTCCTAATTGATGGACTGTTTCCAATCTTTTGCCATTACAAACATGTTGCAACGAATATCCTTTACATGTATAATTTCCCTCATGTGTAATTACTTTCCTGTGATATGTTCCTAGAAGTGAGGTTGCTGGGTCAAAACCTATGTACACTTTAATTTTGATAGGTCAAATGGTTCTCTCTGAGATTGTACCAGCTTATACTCCCACCAACACTGTATGTGAATGCCTTTTTCCCTGACACCTTTGAGAGTACAGTGTTTTTACTAAATTTTGTCAGTGACACTTTGGTATGTGAAAAGTAGTCTCTCAGTATTAGTTTTAATATACTGTTCCCTTGTAAGGAATGTAATAGATCATCTTTTCATAAGTTTTAGAACTTTTTATCTCCTCTGTGAACTGTTCATTTCCTTCATCCACTTTTCGATTGGATTGTGGTCTTTTCCTTATTGATTTGTAGAAGCTCTTTCTGGAATCTAGCCTTATGTGCTATAGGTTGCTGATATCTTTTTCTCAACAAATACTAGTTTGTTCTTGGTGGATTTATCATAATAATCGTTTTAAAGTTTTTATATATCTGTATTTTATACAAATATAGCAATTGTTTATGGATTCTGAGTATGTATCTTAGTTAGAAAGTCTTTGGGGGCACCTGGCTGATTCAGTTGGTAGAGCGTGCAACTCTTGATCTTGGGACTCTGAGTTCGGGCCCCACATTAGGTGTGGAGATTACTTACAATCTTAAGAAAAAAAAAAAAAAAAGAAAGGCTTTGTTCATTCTAATTCTGAAAATAAAAATTCACCACAGTCTCTTAAAGTGCTTTAGCTGTTTCCTTCCTTCCTTCCTTCCTTCCTTCCTTCCTTCCTTCCTTCCTTCCTTCCTTCCTTTACATTTAAATCTTTTCTCTGTCTGGACTTTAGTTTCATTTAAGGTTTGAGGTATGGGTCTAATTTTATAGAGAGAGTCGGGGTGGTTCCTGAGCACCTTCTCAGAAATGATGACCTCTTTGAATTACCCATAGTGCTTCTCCGGTGCTTTATGCATCATAGTTGCTTGATGTGGAGGAGAAAGAGGACACCAGTGCAGAAGCAGCAGCAGCAACAGCAGCCCGTGGGCTGGGTATTGTTATGTGTTTTCCACCCACATTCTCTAATCAGCGCAGCTTTTCTTCAAGATAGGTAGCGTACCCCCATTTTATAGATACGAAAACTGACTTAGAAGCCAGATAATTTGCCCAAGTTCCTGCCATTAGTGTCTGAGACCCAAGATACATACAGTTGATTTGAAAATTGCCAGACTCCAAAGTCTGTGCTCTTTACCAGACAGCCTTGGCAGAAGGCTCTGCTTGTTGTAATTTACCATGCTTGATATGGAATTGTAGGAGGTGGAATCAAAAGAATTTTGAAGAAGTTGTTGGAAACTGAAGGTCCTAAAACACAAAGGAATACAGAACTCTACCGCATGCATCCGTTCACACCCACTCGACTCCACTTACATATAGAAAGTGTAATTCTTAACTATAAGGAGAAGAAAGATCTTGATACCTTAAGAGAAATTTAAGTATTCTCTCAGAAAAATAGGATATTTACACATAGCTATTACTGAGATTATCTATTAAAGATCACAATGGTAGATCATTCTCTAAAAATTTCCCTCAGGTTACGTAAATTAGGTACAAACCTAATTTAATACACCATCTTAAATGGAGTTAGTCATTCTGTATTTGATCCTGAAGAATTAGACACAGGTCAGTGTTGGCTTGGTTGTTACCAAAATATAAATCCTATTTTAAATTTTGAGTCATTTTTGCACTGGGGTTTAATTTTAGTTGAAAAATTAGGTCACGTAAGTTCATGAGTTAGCTTTACACTGTCGCTGGTTACTTATTAACCTTTAACATGCTTATCTTTCAGAAATACACATTTCCTCAAGGTAATTCAGTGATTATCTTTCAGCTTGCTAAATTTAAGTGACAACTGCTAGCACACAAGAACACGACTTTCCATTTTTACTATTCTGAAAATAGAGCACAAATTAAGAGCATTGAGAAGTAGGGTACGACCGTCACCTGTGGAATCCTGAATTCAGAGTTGATTTCCTTCTCTGCTAATTTTCTCAATACCAAGATAAGTGTCACAAATAGCACCCTTTCTCAGAGGATTTCCAGAATTAGAGTAACAAGCACCAGCTTAATAGAATGGTAGTGATGCAGTATAATCAGGAAGCGTATACACTGCCTAGTTCCCTTGCTGTTTGCAGTAGCTACTGTGTGATCTCTGAGGAAAGTTCATGTCTTTTCTAAAATGCTTGTTGTTTTTTTTTTTTTTTCTTAAGGCAGAGATCTACAAATGAGTGCAAAAATCACTTTCCTGAGGGGGGGGGGCTGCATTATGACAACACCCCTAACGCCCCTCCTACCTTGTCAGCATGGGATATACATCAGCCTTAGGCATGGTTAGAGGAGAGGCAAATGTTTCATTGTTTGAATTCTCTTTTGATTCCTTAAAGTTGAGTAATAATGCTATTGAAAATTTTCATTTAGCCATATTTCTTATGTGTGTGACGTAGCCGTGAGAGAGAAAGTGGTTTGGTCCGTGAGAAAGGAGGGTCCAGAGCCTAAGGATAATGGCTCCCAGTTGAGGGCACACATGATCCAATTCCCTTCCCCTGTTTCAGTGGCAACAAACCTCCCAGAACCTTCCAGAACCTGCTATACCATCTCCTTTGGGAGTGCACACATGGGATCTGAACCTCAGACCAAGGCTTCCAAGTCAGCATCTTCAAAGATGAGGCCCTGGTGTGGATGGACATGTTTAGAGCATGTGAAGCATTTTGATGTCCTAGCCACTGAGTTAGTCCTTGATGAGTTTAGATACCACGTACTTTTTTTTTTTTTTTTTAATATATGAAATTTATTGTCAAATTGGTTTCCATACAACACCCAGTGCTCATCCCAAAAGGTGCCCTCCTCAATACCCATCACCCACCCTCCCCTCCCTCCCACCCCCCATCAACCCTCAGTTTGTTCTCAGTTTTTAACAGTCTCTTATGCTTCGGCTCTCTCCCACTCTAACCTCTTTTTTTTTTTTTTCCTTCCCCTCCCCCATGGGTTTCTGTTAAGTTTCTCAGGATCCACATAAGAGTGAAACCATATGGTACCTGTCTTTCTCTGTATGGCTTATTTCACTTAGCATCACACTCTCCAGTTCCATCCACGTTGCTACAAAAGGCCATATTTCATTTTTTCTCATTGCCATGTAGTATTCCATTGTGTATATAAACCACAATTTCTTTATCCATTCATCAGTTGATGGACATTTAGGCTCTTTCCATAATTTGGCTATTGTTGAGAATGCTGCTATAAACATTGGGATACAAGTGCCCCTATGCATCAGTACTCCTGTATCCCTTGGATAAATTCCTAGCAGTGCTATTGCTGGGTCATAGGGTAGGTCTATTTTTAATTTTCTGAGGAACCTCCACACTGCTTTCCAGAGTGGCTGCACCAATTTGCATTCCCACCAACAGTGCAAGAGGGTTCCCGTTTCTCCACATCCTCTCCAGCATCTATAGTCTCCTGATTTGTTCATTTTGGCCACTCTGACTGGCGTGAGGTGATATCTGAGTGTGGTTTTGATTTGTATTTCCCTGATAAGGAGCGACGTTGAACATCTTTTCATGTGCCTGTTGGCCATCCGGATGTCTTCTTTAGAGAAGTGTCTATTCATGTTTTCTGCCCATTTCTTCACTGGGTTATTTGTTTTTCGGGTGTGGAGTTTGGTGAGCTCTTTATAGATTTTGGATACTAGCCCTTTGTCCGATATGTCATTTGCAAATATCTTTTCCCATTCCGTTGGTTGCCTTTTAGTTTTGTTGGTTGTTTCCTTTGCTCTGCAGAAGCTTTTTATCTTCATAAGGTCCCAGTAATTCACTTTTGCTTTTAATTCCCTTGCCTTTGGGGATGTGTCGAGTAAGAGATTGCTACGGCTGAGGTCAGAGAGGTCTTTTCCTGCTTTCTCCTCTAAGGTTTTGATGGTTTCCTGTCTCACATTCAGGTCCTTTATCCATTTTGAGTTTATTTTTGTGAATGGTGTGAGAAAGTGGTCTAGTTTCAACCTTCTGCATGTTGCTGTCCAGTTCTCCCAGCACCATTTGTTAAAGAGACTGTCTTTTTTCCATTGGATGTTCTTTCCTGCTTTGTCAAAGATGAGTTGGCCATACGTTTGTGGGTCTAGTTCTGGGGTTTCTATTCTATTCCATTGGTCTGTGTGTCTGTTTTTGTGCCAATACCATGCTGTCTTGATGATGACAGCTTTGTAGTAGAGGCTAAAGTCTGGGATTGTGATGCCTCCTGCTTTGGTCTTCTTCTTCAAAATTACTTTGGCTATTCGGGGCCTTTTGTGGTTCCATATGAATTTTAGGATTGCTTGTTCTAGTTTCGAGAAGAATGCTGGTGCAATTTTGATTGGGATTGCATTGAATGTGTAGATAGCTTTGGGTAGTATTGACATTTTGACAATATTTATTCTTCCAATCCATGAGCAGGGAATGTCTTTCCATTTCTTTAAATCTTCTTCAATTACCTTCATAAGTTTTCTATAGTTTTCAGCATACAGATCTTTTACATCTTTGGTTAGATTTATTCCTAGGTATTTTATGCTTCTTGGTGCAATTGTGAATGGGATCAGTTTCTTTATTTGTCTTTCTGTTGCTTCATTGTTAGCGTATAAGAATGCAACTGATTTCTGTACATTGATTTTTGTATCCTGCAACTTTGCTGAATTCATGGATCAGTTCTAGCAGACTTTTGGTGGAGTCTATCAGATTTTCCATGTATAATATCATGTCATCTGCAAAAAGCGAAAGCTTGACTTCATCTTTGCCAATTTTGATGCCTTTGATTTCCTTTTGTTGTCTGATTGCTGATGCTAGAACTTCCAGCACTATGTTAAACAACAGCGGTGAGAGTGGGCATAGATACCACGTACTCTTAACAGTCATATGTCACACTTCAATTGCTTTAAAACTGCCTTTAAAAAAAATTTTTTTTAATGATTATGTATTTTTGAAGGAAAGAGAGACAGAGCGTGAGCAGGGGAGGGGCAGAGAGAGAGGGAGACACAGAATCCGAAACGGGTTCCAGGCTCTGAGCCGTCAACACAGAGCCCGACGTGGGGCTCGAACTCACAAACCGTGAGATCATGAGCTGAGCTGAAGTTGGTCGCTTAACTGACTGAGCCACCCAGGTGCCCCTAAAACTGCCTTTTAATGGAGTGTCAGCTTATTGTAATTTTGGTTGAATTGTTAACAATCTTACTGATTTCAAAGGCCAGTTACATATTTATTCTTTTAATAAAATAATTGTGTTGGACCATGCACGGAAGCAGGCAGAGAAAGGGAAAAACAACATAAAAATAAAAGCACCTAAATGTTTATGAACATAGCCCCACTATCTGCTGTTAATAAGTTGTCAGGTCTTCTAAACATGTGTGCCTCACAAGTGTGGATTCTGATTGATCCACTTTTTTTCCGAGGAACTCTAGATTATCACTGTTGTGTAGTGAGTAGTTCTTTCCAAAGCCCTTCCTTAGACTCTTCATTTCTCTTTGCTTTCTTTGTTGTTGAATGCCAAGGGCAGAGGGCTTGTCTGGCTTTTGTGGGTTTGTCTGGCCCTTAAGGTTTAAACATGGTTTTTAGTGGCTCCAAGATGTAAATATTAGAGTATGTGGTATAGCTCTCGTCATGGTGTTACCCCTTTGCCTGTTTGGATATTTGTAAAACTACCACTCATTCAGATGGTCTTTAGGAGCCTGGCCTAAAGTACTTTCAGGAGTATGTATGGGAAAGTACTTTCAGGAGTAAAACATGAGATGTTGTTAATAAAGATTTATTCACCAAATTAGCACAGTAAAACCTAGCAGTTCCTTTGAGCGAAGAAGCTAAGCTTAAGGCAAGCAAAACCACAGGAATGGCTGAAAATTGAGTGGATTTGACTCAGAGTTCCCACCTGAACACACCATCATGTGTTACCAATTGAATGAAACTTCAAGCGAAAAATCCAGTGAAGATGCTGGTAGTTTATAGTGTTCCAGAATGTTAAGTGAAATGTAAAGATAAAGGTTTAAAAATTCAGACGTTGACTTCCTAAGATTTCTTTCACAGGTGATTTCATTGCATTTAAAAATGAAACTTTATACCCATTCTAGGAATGTTATCCACGCAGAAGCTCCAATTTAAAGGTTTCCTCTCAGGAACAGTGTGCGCACACTGGGTGAAATTTCAACTGATAAAGAGATCTCACTTATACTGGTGTATCAGTCAGGGTTCTGTCAGGAAAACAGGCCATTCAAGGTATTCCTTGCAGGAAAGATTTTTTTCCCCTTTCTTTTCTTTTTTTCTTTTTATTGTAGCCCCTTATTGAGGTATAACTGACATATAATAAACTGCTCATATTTGAAGCGTTCAATATTCGTTCAGTTTTGAGTTACATACAAACGATGATGAATGTATCCTTTGTTCCTCAAAGTCTATTTGTGCCCATTTGTCAATACTCCTTCCTGTCCTTTTCTTCCCCTCCCCAACTCCTCAGTAACCACTGATCTGCTTTGTGTCACAGTAGTTTGTGGGGGTTTTTACAATTTTATACCAATGGAACATACAGTACTTCTTGTCTAGCTTATTTCACTCATCGTAATTTTGAGGTTTCTCCATATTGTGTGAGGTTTCTCCATATTCTCCATATTGTGTCTCCATATTCCTTCGCTCAAAGGAACTGCTAGGTTTTACTGTGCTAATTCGGTGAATAAATCTTTATTAACAACATCTCACGTTTTACTCCTGAAAGTACTTTCCCATACATACTCCTGAAAGTACTTTAGGCCAGGCCCCTAAAGACCATCTCCATATTGTGTATCAATAGTTCATTCTTACTGCTGAGTCGTACTTCATGGCAGGCGCTACCACTATTTATCCATTCATCTACGGATGCCTGTTTGAGTAGTTTATAGTTTTCAGCTATTAGAAAATACTCATTTACAAAGTCTTTGTATTGGATGTATGCTTTATTTTCTCTAGGGTAAATACCTAGGTGTGGAATGGCTGGATCGGTATGGTAGGTGTCTGTTTAACTTTGTAGAAAACTGCCAAACTATTTTCCAAAGTGATTGTACTAGTTTACATTCCCACCATAAGAGTTCCAGTTTCCAAAACCAGGTGCAGTCAGTCTTTTTTTAAATTTGGACATTCTAATAAGTATGCATATGGTAGCATCTCACAGTAGCTTTAGGGGTTTTTTTGGTTTTGTTTGTTTGTTTTTAATGACTGATGATGTTGAACATCTTACGTGCTTATTTGCCATCTGTATATTTTCTTTGGTAAAGTGTCTTCTAATCTTTGGCCTCTTTTAAAAATTGGGTTGTTTATTACCGAGTTTTGAGAATTCTTAATACAAATGGACATTAAATTCTTGATCAGATAAGTGATTTGCAAGTATTTTTTCCCAGTGTGCAACTCTTTTCATTTTCTTACCATTATCTTCAGTAGAGAAAGAAATTCTTAATTTTATTGAGTCAATTTTTCTTTTATGGACTTTACTTTCAGTGTTGTACCTGTGAAATAGTTGGCCTAACCCAAGGTCACAAAAATTTTCTTTCCTACATTTTCTTACAGTCTTTAGCTTTTATATTTAGATTTGTTATTTATTTTGAGTTAATTTTTATATGTAGTGCAAGGTATGGATTGAGGTTCATTTTTTTTTTTTTTAACATATGTTCAGTTACTCCACCATGATTTGGTGGAAAGTCTAGCCTTTCTCCGCTGAATTGCTTTTGCACCTTTTTTGAAAATCATTTGTCCATATCTCTGTCAGTTTATTTTTGGAATCTATCTTATCCCAGTGAACTTTTTGTCTGTCTTTAGACCCATACCCCACTGTCTTCATTACTCTACCTTTCTTTTCTTTTTTCTTTTCTTTTCCTTTTCTTTTCCTTTTCTTTCTTTCTTTCTTTCTTTCTTTCTTTCTTTCTTTCTTTCTTTTCTTTCTTTTCTTTCTTTTCTTTCTTTCTCTCTCTCTCTCCCTCCCTCTCTCTCTCTCTCTCTCTTTCTCTCTCTCTTTCTTTCCTTCTTTTTTAAATATTTTTAAATAGTCACTACTCTCAACATGGGGCTCAAATATTCAGTCCTAAGATCAAGAGTCGCATGCTCCACCAACTGCACCAGCCAGGTGCTCCGGTTACTCTACCTTTATAACAAGTGTGGGTGTCAGGTTGTGTAAGTCTTCCAACTTTGCTCTTTTTAAAAGTTGTTGGCTTTTCTGGGTTCTTTGAAGTTTTAAAAGGAGGTTGTCAATTTCTATTGAAAGAATAATAATAAACACCTTGTGAGATTTTGATAGGGATTGTGTTGAACCTGTAAATTAATTTGGGGAGAATCTATATCTTAATACTGAGTTTTCTAATCCATAACTATGGTATATGGTATACCTCTTCACCTACTTAGGTATTTAAATTTTTCTCTCAGCAGTGTTTTATAGTTTTCAGTGTTGGTCAGACTTATCCCTAAGTATTTCATAAGTTTTGATGCCACTGTAAATAGGGTTTTTGAAAATTTCAGTTTCTATAGGGTGCCTGGGTGGCTCAGTCAGTTAAGTGTCCGACTTCGGCTGAGGTCGTGATCTTGCAGTCCGTGAGTTTGGGCCCCGCATCAGACTCTGTGCTGACAGCTCGGAGCCTGGAGCCTGCTTCAGATTCTGTGTCTCCCTTGCTCTGACCCTTCCCTGTTCATGCTCTGTCTCTCTCTGTCTCAAAAATAAATAAACGTTAAAAAAATTTTTTTTAATTCAATTTCTATTGTTTGTTGCTATTATATAGAAATACAGTTGATTTTATATATAGATCCTGTGGCCTAAAACTTTGCTAAAGTCATTTATTAATTCTAGTAGCTTTTTGGGGGGCTGGGGGAGTGTAGAATCCACTGTATTTTCCAAGGAGGAAAGACTTTGAAAGTTAGTCTGGGGGGAAAATTCAGGGAGGCCACTGTTATTGTTGAGGAAATTAGAGTGCCAGGTCCCTAGGAAAGTAGTGATCTCAGCTGCCTGCAGCTCCATTATGGCTTTAACTAATCAGAAAGCTGCTGTAAAAGTGGAAAGTCCTGTCTGCTGCTGCCTGTGTGTCTGCTTCCAACTGTTTCCAGAGCATAGTGACTACTGCCTTCCAAATCTCGCGTGGATGTGCCTCACTTCAGCTCATCAACCTAGACAAATGGAGAATGGGCTTCTGAGATACGTAGTTCCAGACCTTTTCCTGCAGCGCAGGGAGGACTAGGGGGTAGCAATGTTAGGTTGATAATCTGGCACAGAGGGCATTAACAGAGGTACACGTAAGGTGCTGCACTCAGTTGTGGAGAAGTGACTTCGTAGTACTGTGGAAAAATAGGGCTGTGAGATGGTTGCAATTCAGTAAGATATGATTTCCAAGAAGATACACAGCCTCTTTGAAAGTACTGGCAGTGGTCTATTTTCTGGGATAAGGAAGTGGCAAGGCCTACTTTCATGCTGTCTTGCCCAATAATTGGATGAGTGTATACAAACTGGAACATGTATAGGGGATTATGACCCCCATACGAGGGGATAGAAAGCCAGATCACCCGGGCAGGATTGGAAGCACCAGGGAATGCCTCAGGGGTGCATGATGGGTGATTACAGATGCCTGGAAAACGTGCTATGTGCAGTCTGGGAAGGAGGGCTTGGGACCAGGGGCAGAAGCTGTGAGGAGACCACTTCCAAGGCAGTGTATAAAGCACTCTTGCACAGCTGGGCTAAGATCGAATAGCAGGTCGGAAGATTCCTTTGTTCAAGATCACCTTCGGGAAGAGTGGTTTCAAATTAGATGTTCTTCCTTAGGCTCTTTGGATACAACTTTTGCTACATGGACTTTCTGAAAGTGAAAACATGTTCTTTAAATATATTATCTTTATTTGGTTTGAATAATTCTAAATAAGCCCATTCCTTATTGCATCTCAAGATACAGAAAGTGGGAATTTGTGAGAAGCTTAGAGACAGAGGCTGTGTGCAAAAGTCTTATTGGTTCTGACACTCGCATTCTTTTACATGTTGACATCTCTGAAATCTGTGTCCGTACATTTGCCGTCATCCAGATTTTTTTTTTTTTTTTTTGCAGGTACATACATGGCACTACGTGAGTTGTTTAATTGCATTTTAATAGGTCTTTGTAAAGATTATGCTGTAATTTGGCACTGAAACACAGATGGGAATAACAAGGCATAGGCTTGATAGTAATGAGGTTAGTATTTATCCTTGGAGAAATGACTGCAATTTCGTATTTTCTTAGAAAGCAACAACCAAAGGCATTATGCTTGTGCTGTTCAGAGTAAAGTCCAGGGACCAGCAGCTTGTTAGAAATGGAGAATCGTAGTTTACAACCCATACCTACTAAATGACAATCTGTGTGTATGTTCCCATTTTAATATCTGTGTGTATGTTCCCATTAAAGTTTGAGAAATATTGCTTTACATAACCTCATATAGGAAGATAACCCATTTGTACAAGGAGCTGTGTTAAATTTTGTTGCTGGCATACAAAAGAATTGCCTGTCACATGTCACATGATGCATTTGAAGACAGGAGAGATTTCTATATCCCTCTAAATGGAAAGTGCATTTACCTTAATTTTTCTAGGTTTAATGTTACCATTTTCTTCCCATGAGCCACTCAGTGTTAGAATGATTTTTATGCCTCAGTGCTGTTTGGTTTTGTCTACTAATTTAATATCATGCGCAAATTACATTAGCATCCTATTAAACTCTCTCAGTCAGAACCAGCAAATGAAAAAATGTTAACAAATCCAATACAGATATTTGGAGTACCCTAGTATGTAATTTCCTCTGCCTGAATGGATATATTCCAACATGCTTTCTTTTTGTGTGCATTTTTAATTAAAACACTCTAAATGCATACTTCGAACACTTCGTTTGACTCTTTCCAGGGCACTTTTTTTGTTAATTTTTTTCACTCTAGATACGCATGTGGTATCATTAATCCTTAATTGGTTCTGGTTGTTAATGGTTTGGGGTCTAGTTATTTTCTTACTGTTTTATAAATTGCCAAGATTACCATTTGTCTTTTTAAGGAAGTAAACGTCCATACAAACCACATATTTTAGACGTACTTTGGAAAGCTCTGTATAAATCTGTGTTAGAGCTCTCAGTGTGCAGACCGCAGAATTCACTCCTGCAGGTGCCAGGGGTTTGTTCAATGGTGACGCTACCTCACTGATCCTTGAGAACCACACGTTGGAACTGGGGAGGGCCCCATGGGCACATCTTCGTCTTCCTGCACGTTCAGGAAACTGTTACTACAGGTGTGGCCTCTGCTCCCTGAGAAGATCTGTGCCCTGTACCCTGTCGGTTCCCTGCTAAAGTCACACACAACACGCTTTATTGGCAGAACATAAATCACATCTCAGTCTCCAGTTGTGAGGGAAACAGGCTCAAGGGAACTTGGAACTGGTGTTGACTGAGCCACTTGTACATACCCGCCACGAAGTCAAACAGGAGCCTATATTACTATTCTATCACTAAAATTCTCAGTGAAAGAACCATATGGTGAATTATGTGGTAGGGGAACACTTTATTTTTTTTTTAACTTTTTTTTAAATGTTTTATTATCTTCTTCTGGGAGAGAGAGACAGAGCATGAGCAGGGGAGGGGCAGAGAGAGAGGGAGACATAGAATCTGAAGCAGGATCCAGGCTCTGAGCTGTCAGTACGGAGCCTGATGCAGGGCTTCAACCCGCAGACCACGAGATCATGACCTGAGCCAAAGTCAGATGCTCAACTGACCGAGTCACCCAGGAGCCCCAGCAGGGGAACACTTTAAATACCCCTATGGTATCATATTTATCATGTATCTAATGTACTTAATGTACTTGATTGATAAAACTATAACAACTTGAACATATTAGGGTGAATTGTAGACTGTAGAATATTTTTGGAAATGCAATTCTGTGGATGTCAGGACTAAACAATTTCTGAAATTCCTTTTGACTCTTACGTGACTTTCATAAAGAGCTCTTTACAAATGGTTTAAAATAGAAGTCCTTGGAAAAATTTTTAAACAGATGAGTCAATGTTGAAGCTTTTTTTTCAATTAAAATTTTAACTGAGATAATTGTAGGTTCATGTGCAGTTGTAAGAAATAACACAGAGATTCCATGTGCCCTCTGCACAGTTTCCCGATAAGTAGTTTCTTGCAGATCTAAAGTGTAGTATCACAACCGAGATACTAACATTGATACAACTCACCGATCTGACTGAGATTTCCCCGTTTTACTTGTAGCAGTTTGTGTATATTCTGTTTAGTTGTCTGTAATCTTACCACAGGTAGGTTCGTGCATTCACCATGACTATGAAGATACAGAACTGTTCCATTACCACAGGGATCACTAGTGTAACCACACCTGTGTGGCTCCACTTCACCCTCCTTGCAGCCCCCTGACAGCCACTGTCATTTCAGAAATATTATAGAGGTGGAATCATACAGTATGTAACCTTTGGGATTGGCTTTTGTCACTTAGCATCGTTCCCTGGAGACTCATCCAGGTTGTTGCTGTATTAAGAGTTTGGTTTTTTTACAGTATTCGTTTGCTTCTGGCATGTTTCTCATGTGGATCTGTTGTATAAGTTCACATCTGTCTGCCTCAGTTGTGTGGAGTTGGTTATGAACTGGGACCAGAAGTGCCCCCATACTTATTGACCACAGAGCGTCAAGGATAGGTCTCGATGCTCTTTGATGGGCAGTTGTCCAGACCCTAAAGAAAAAGAAGATGCTCTTTATTTCTGGAGACATTTTCCTGTCAAGTTGAGACCTGGGTGTTTATCTGAATTGAAATTCTTATCATCTTTCCACTCGGTTCAGCACATTGGTGGTTACTGCTTTCAAGTATGAAATTTTGAATGTTTGAAGCATGTTGGGCTGGGGCGCATGAATTCAGGAACCACTGGTCATGATTCTAGTTGTGGAAAAAAGATGACAAGGCAGAAGATTCTAGTTTGTGGGAAAAAAAGTCGTTCTCTTACCTGGATTGTAAGAGGCCATGAATTCACATGCCCAGGGTCTGGTCCTTTCAAAACACCAAAGAAACTGCAGGTTGTCCACAGAGTACCCAGAGTGCTGGTAAACATGGAGGTCAGAGCGTGAAGAACACAGGTTCCTGCCCTGACAGTGTCATCTGGGCTGTGAAGGGTGGGAGATACAGCCGTCTGAAAAAGTTGAATGGAGTCCTGGGAAGACCAGCAGCACAGCATCTTGTTTGCTGCTGAATTCTCAGTCTCTAGCACAGTGCTTGGCATCAAGGAGTCCATGAATGAATGAATGGATGGATGGGTGGATGGATGGATGGATGAATGGATAGATGAATGAATGGATGAATGAATGAGGTGGAAGGGAAACTTTTAAGAAAGAGTGCCCCATTCTTTGGTGTGAGTGAGGGATATTAAATATAAGCCCAGAAAGCTCTGAAGAGCGTGTGTGGGTATTTGCTAGGAGGGGAGAGGGAAGAGAAGGAGGGGGATTCTCCCCCCACCTCCCAAAATGAATAAAGCCCTAAACTCACACTAAGTACTTCCCCATCTCATGGCCCTTCTACTTACTCTGCCTGGTTCGTCACTCCCCTCCAGATAATTTTCTTCATTTAGGTTCGCTCACTGACTGAGAGAGAGGCCTTCTGTGAACACTGTGTAAATTAGCCCACTCATCCTTTCCCTCAGTCCTCTCTAGCCTCTTCCCCAGCTTAATTTTCTTCCTGGCATTGTGTATGTGTCCATCTCCCATCTAGAACGTCAGCTCCCTGAGGGCAGGGCCTGTCTCTTGTCCACTGTTAAACCCCCAGTGCCTGGCACTAGTAATTCAGTGTATGTTAAGTGATTTGATTAGTTGTTTTGAGGCTGTTCTTTTGAACACGTGTTCCTGGGAAGGGATAGAAAAGTTGCCCTCACTCTGTAATCATGCATTTGGGTAACATTTGCATGGAGGGCCTGCTGTGTCCCTGGTATTTGTGCGTGGTGCGTAAGATGAGTAAGGTCAGCTCCCTGCGTTCAGAGACCTCTTCGGTAGCAAATGCTCACTTTTCTCAGTGTGATGGGCAGTTTGAAGGAGGCATGCCAGCTGTCTGTGAGGACAGAAGCCACAGCTCTCGAAATGTTGACACCTGAGAGGAGAGGTAGGCTCTTTTTTTTTTTTTTTTTTTTTAATGTTTATTAATTTTGAGAGAGACAGACAGACAGAGAGCAAGCTGGGAAGGGGCAGAGAGAGAGAGAGAGACAGAATCGGAAGCAGGCTCCAGGCTCTGAACTGTCAGCACAGAGCCCGACGCGGGGCTCGAACTCAACAGACCGTGAGATCATGACCTGAGCTGTAGTCGGCCACCCAGGCGCCCCAGGAGAGATAGGCTTTTTGACTGATGGGGAAAACAAGAGATTTTGCAAGTGTTGGTCTTTATTCAGTGATGAGAAGATAGGTCCCAGTTAATTTGAAAACTGTTCATTCCAAGGAGGGCCCCTGCTACCCCTCCGACCTCACCCATCGCTTTCTCCCTTCCTGCCTCTGCTCCAGCCTCCTTGCTGTTCTTCACACATCGTCTCATAATGCTGTCTCCCAGATATCCACAGAAGCCCTCACTTCAGTGGAACTCAGGCCACTTTATCAGAGAGGCCTTTCCTACCCGTTTTATGTAAGATGCTACTCTCTTCCCTGTCAGCTGTCTCCATCAGCTTCACCCACCCTGTCCTCTCCAGGACGTGTGGTGCAACCTGAAGTGTGTCTTTTATACGTATATTTTGTTTGTGTCCTGTCTCCCCCACTGGAATGGGAGCCCCCCCCCGAGAGCTGGGGTGTGGTTTTGTTTCTGCGGTATCCCCAGTGCTGAGAAAAGTGTCCGCTCGTGTTAGGCACCCAGTAGTGGTCTGTTAAGGAACAGATTCGTCCCTGGGCATCCTGGTAGAGGAGAGGTGAGACACAGACTAGCCCCAGGCCAATCTCTGTTTCCCAGAGCCATGTTCGAGGCCGCCCTGCTACAGGGAAGTCCTTTCACGTGGTCTGAGGCTGCTGGTGACTGACAGCAACCAACACCTCAAGGGCCCGGCGACAAGCTAGGGCAGTGGTTGCGGGGGTGTCCAGAGGAGGGCACGTTTCCTATGAATTGGAGTTGTCAGGGAACTCCGATGGATGGATATTACGCCAGGACTTGACAACAGGATAAGAGGTATGATTGGGCCACAAAAAGGTGGAAAGTTTTTCTGTCAGACACGCGGAATAGATGAAGAAAGATATGGAAGTTGGAACTGCAGTGTGCATGGCCTTGAATGTGAGCTCTGGGGAATTGCCCAGATGGCACCGTCCTTAACTTGCCCTGTGTGGTGGTCCTAGACATTCCGGAGCTTTTGAATGTGTGATGCAACAGGTTTTTAGTAATGTCAGCACCACTGCTCTTCAGTGTTCTGGACTTGTGAGCAGGACAGGAGTCCTCTTCTGCCTCGCTTAGGTGAATATTGGGTATTTTCCCCTTTATTCAAGTATTGCCTTTCTAAAAAAAAGTTATTCCTACTTCTTTCAATTAATGGTTATTGTAGAAAAAGAAAGAAAGAAGGCAACTGTTGTATTATCTTCACCTTAGACATTCTTAAAAGAAGTTTTGGCTTTTTACTATTCTAGATTTATTCTAGATTTCAGTGTTTGCACTAGCATCTGGCTGTGTATTTAGGGCTGAGGGAGAATATGAATGATTTCTTCTCCTTTCAGACTTGGAAGCAGTTGATAGTTAAGTGGGAACAAGCTAGTCATCTGACGCTTGTATTTGATTGCTGGATGGGAGGTTTGATTTTTGAGGTGTAAATACCTTTTACAGTGTAGGCTTAAACACAAGAATTTAGAGCAACAGTTCTCTCCCCAGAGATTTTTTTTTTAAGTTTATTTATTTTTGAGAGAGAGAGAGAGAGAGCACACAAGTGAGGGAGGGGCAGAGAGAGAGGGAGACACAGAAGCAGGCTCCAGGCTCTGAGCTGTCAGCGTAGGGCCTGACGCAGGGCTCAAACCCACAAACTATGAGATCATGACCGGAGCTGAAGTCAGATGCTTAACTGACTGAGCCACCCAGGCACCCCCTTCCCCAGAGATTTCAATGTAGTGGGTCTGGGGTGCTACCCTGGTAATGGTTTTGTTGATTTTGGTGGGGTGAGGGGTGGGGGGACAATCTTGAACTTAGAGAAAAGTTGCAAGTATGTTAAAAACAACAACACTTTTCCTGAATCATTTAGGAAAAATTACTATCCCATTGTCCCACCACCTGCATCCCTTTCCCCTATACTTTAGTGTATTTTTTAAAAAAACCAAGAACATTCCCCTGTATATAACCACAAAAACAACCAACAAAACAAAACACTGATACATTACTACCATTTAATCTGTAGCCCCTACTCAGGATTTGATACCCCAGTAATGGCCTTTATAGCAAAAGGATCACACTTTGCATTTGGTTATTATGTCTTGTTGGTCTCCTTCCGTTTCCTTGATTCAGTGATCTTGAAACTTTTGAAGATTGCAGAACATTTGGCAAAATGCCTCTCAACTTGAGGTTCTCTGACATTTCATCATGATGATATTCAGATTGTACATATTTGAAAAGAATATCATAGAAGAAATTCTGTGTTCTCAGAGTATCTAATCACGTAACTCATGATTTCAATTTATTCCATTATGATGATGTTCATGTATTTTACTTGATTAAGGTGATGTCTGCCAGGCTTCTCCTCTGTGTAATTATTCTTTTCTCCTTTTTGATTAATAAGTATTTTTACGGGGAGACACTTTCAAACTATGTGAATATTCCATTCCTTTCACCTTTAACTTATATACTTATTTCTATCTGGATGAACTCATGTTTTCCTGTTGTATACAATGACTTAAGATTTCTTACCATCATTATTTTTATGCTCATATTGCCCCAGGTTTAGCTTGTAGGAACCCCTTCACATTGGTATCTGCAAGCATTTGACATGCCACATCATTTGTTGAACATTTCCTTGCTTCTGGGCAACAAGCATTCCTCTTTCATTTTGTACTTTCTTTCTTCTAGCCCCAAATTAGCTTTTTTTAAAAAAAGAACTCTAGTTCTTTTAGTTAAGAATGGTATTTAGAAGCCAGAGTCTGGGTACTAGTTGTGTTCATTGCTATTTGGGTTGCTTGTTCCCAAGCCCTCTCAGTAATAGAGCTAAGGAGAGAGAGAGAGAGAGAGAGAGAGAGAGAGAGAGAGAGAGAGAGAGCGCGCGCGCGCACGCACGTGTGCTTGCATACATGAAGGAATATACACACATGTGGGCTCACAAAATTATATCCATGTTTATTGTTATGTCTGTCTCTATATATTAAAAACCATGAGTTGATGCCAATAGCTAATTCTGATCCAGGCCCACAGGACTCTTTTGAGATTTTTCCCTTTCCATTTTGGTAACTACCTTTTTCAACCGTGATAAACCTGATTGTCATTATCATTAATGTATTTATTTATTGATCAGTCCCTCTGTATGTAACCATTACCTTCCCCACGTGGGTACCTGCTTCACCTTCTTGGGCTCTGGTTCAGCATGGGGATATTTTAAAGCTCCCCAAAGATGCTAATGTGCAGCCAAGATAGAGCACAACTGATTTAGAAGAAAGATGAACTTGGGGTGTCTAGATGGTTCAGTCAGTTGAGTGTCCCACTTCGGCTCAGGTCATGATCTCGCGGTTCGTGAGTTCAAGCCCCACGTCAAGCCCTGTGCTGACATCTCAGAGCCTGGAGCTTGCTTTAGATTCTGTGTCTCTTTCTCTCTCTGCCCCTCCCCTCCCATGCTCTGTCTCTCTCTCTCTCAAAAATAAACAAACATTTAAAAGGAAGAAGAAAGGTGAACTCTGTACTTTTTGATTCATTATTAAACGAATGGCAGGTTTGTAAGTCAGGTCTGGTTTGGGAAAATAAATTGTTCCTAAGGAAGTGAAATCTAAAGAGAAAACTCAATTCTACCAATATAAGCAGTAAAAGATCAGGGTGAAAGCACAGCCTGTCTCCTGGAAAGCTTTGAAAAATATTTGTTTTGGAAGTAAATCTGCTTGTAGTGAACATGAATTTCAGTTCCTTTCTCTGAATTACCTGTTTATAGGAAAAAATACTTGAAAAGGTTAGTTGTTTTTAAGAATGTGTTTCATTAAAGACTTACTTTTTTTTTTTACATTGCATTTTTAAAATAAACTTTGTAGAATAGACCTAGAAATTGCACTTCACTGCTTTTTAGAGCATCGAATATTTAACCAGATTTTTAGACTGTGGTTGCTCTTTTTCTGTAGTCTGTTGCACTGTAAAATATAGGCACCAAGTCACAGTAACTGGGTCATGAGGAACGCCATCTTCTTCCACTTGGAGCCAGAGGAAGCAAGAGGCTCTGGGAGCCAAATACAACAGGATCTGTGGCCAGCCTACCTTAGATGGTCAACATCCATCTTGCCAATTTTCATAAAGCCGTGTTCTTAAAGTAGTGCAGTGCTGTAAGTGGATTTTCACCAAGAGCTTTACCCTGAGACTGATGTGCACACATTCTGACTCCAGAGAAATCCAGTATTCAACCTAAGGGAATTAAAATAAAATCTCTTCCTTGTTTGTGTTTTTATTTTTATTTTTTTAAATATTTATTTATTTTTGAGAGAGCGTGAGCAGGGGAGGGGCAGAGAGAGAGGGAAACAGAGGATCTGAAGCAGGCTCTGCAGCAGCAAGCCCCATGCAGGGCTTGAACTCACGAACCATGAGATCATGACCTGAGCTGAAGTCGGATGCTTAACCGATGGAGCCACCCAGGCGCCCCCTTGGTTATATTTTTTAAAGTTTTCATTGAAGTTACCTTCGGAGTGTGAATTGTGCACATTAGGATTTTGTATATTTATGCCAGAGGCACAGAAGGAGAAAGGCCAATGTTTGTCAATGTGAACAGAACCACAGAAAGCTCGATACATGGGTAAAACACCTATTTTGTTGTCGTTGTTGTTTAGTTCTTGTTTTCTATAAATAAGCATTACTTATCTGTTGACGAGAGCCAACTTCATTGTTGGTCCTCAGTTCCTTTGTACAGGCTGAGTGGTTACATTCCCCAAAAGTGATTCCTTCCAGAACTGTCCCTGTGATTTTTGCCACGTCTGCAAACGATGAGTTTGATGTGTTGGGTCACCTAAAATCACAAGTATCTGTTCAGTATTTGGGGGCACCGGGAACTAGAGCTCTGAGTCTCCTTCCAGCTCTGAAATTCAGGACGCGTGGCATCAGGATTTCCTGCCTTGAGCTCTGAAGTAACAGCAGTAGTTTTGCAATGCATTCTTCCTATTTGATACATAGAGAGTGAAAGTTGGCAGCTTACCATATGCATTATATTCAAATATATATTAGAATGTTCCATAAGAGAATAAGTATTACTTTCTGAATGTACTTTTCAGATGTGAGGCATTACATTATATTAATTTCTTAACATTCCAGTACATTTCTTTAACTAGAATCTTTAGTATTACATGTGACTTTTGTTCTAATTGAGGGCAGCAAAACCTGGTTGTCTCAATTCAGGTGTTCAGCAAGATGCAACTGTGAAGTCACTTGGTGAGGAATACATGGATTTATAGGACACATGGTACCTGCCTTAAAAACACAAGTAGAGAACATGTAAAACATACAATATTAATAATATAGAAGAAAAATACAGAATATAGAACATAGAATTTTATAGTCACCGACCTGATGATGTCAGGGGAGAATACCTAAATTGTGATAGATATTTGTGTACCATAAGTGAATTTATATATTCTGTATTATTTGTGAAGAATTTTTGCCTTTCATAATATGTATTCCTTTTTCTTTGACATTATTAATGCTGTATTTTATGTGTTTTCTACTTGTACTTTTAAGACCAAGTACTAAGAGTTCTATAAATCTATGGAATCCAGGAATATCTCCAGAACCAACTGGATGTTACCACATTCAAATCCGGGTTTTTGCTGAGTGGAAATACGTGTGTGTGTGTGTGTGTGTGTGTGTGTGTGTGTGTGTGTGTGTGTGTTCTTTT
Organism: Herpailurus yagouaroundi; assembly: GCF_014898765.1. Lineage (NCBI taxonomy): Eukaryota > Metazoa > Chordata > Mammalia > Carnivora > Felidae > Herpailurus > Herpailurus yagouaroundi. Next base: position 8,629,268 of record NW_024412413.1, on the reverse strand, counting down.
AGGAGGATATTGTAAAGCTCGCTTTAGTGGGCTTCTTTGAAACCAAACTTGAAGCCCTACTTTGCAGAAAAGATAACAAACCAAAATATGGGGATAACTGAATGTGGTGAGTTTTATGCATCCTCTTAGTTTAAGTAAAATACCGTGTTCTGCTCAGTCACAGAGATGGCATGTTTTGCATACCGTCTACAAGCATTGAATTTGCTACACAAATAGACTGTGAATATAAATGTTAACCTTCTGGTGTGACATTACTTTAACAGAGAGAAGGAGCAAGAAAGGGAAGAACAGTTAATGGAAGACAAGAAAAGGAAGAAAGAGGATAAAAAGAAAAAAGAAGCCACTCAGAAGGTGAGTTTAATGACTTAAGTCTGTCTTTACATCCACCAAGCATCTAGAATAAGTAACTGCCTTGGGTGGGATACCTGACATCTTAATAATGCTGCTTACTTTGTTCACTTGGAAGTTTTACGATTAGAAAGTGGGAGTTAAAGACGTACATTTGTCACCACAGAATACTCAATAATGCTGCAGCTGATTTAATGAGAACACCAGTATACAGTATGAAGAAAGGCAAGTGAGTCCCTGCCACTTAATTTCTTGTCGAATGTCCTTACTCGTATCACAGTTAATCTCCATTTTCTTAGGTCAGCTTATAAACTAGCTTTTCAAGTGTCTCTGTAGTTCACCCCAGTGTTCTCCTTTTGGTTCCTTTCCAGCATGGTCATCTGTACAAGACCACCTTCTGATAATTCCATAAAGAAACCTTCCTCACAGGCCAGTGGGCCTGCTTCAAGCTTTGGGGGAGATGGTATTGTGTGGCTTTGAGGAGCTTGCTTAGGGAAGGAGAGAGGCTAAAAGGAAAAGACCTACATCTCACTGCTGCCAACTGACAGGTCTTAGTTGACATGCTTGACCCAGGGTGCTGTCCTTTGCTTCAGTGTCTGTCCTGCAGGCCCCGCCCTTGTCTAATCTTATTTCCCCCACCTCCCCATTCTTTAGCATTGCCTGATTGGGCTCTGGCTCGGCAGGCCTGCTTTTGTGCCTTTTTTTTTTTTTTTTTTAACGTTTATTTATTATTGAAAGAGAGAGACAGAGACAGAGCATGAGCAGGGCAGGGGCAGAGAGAGGAGGAGACACAGAATCCGAAGCAGGCTTCAGGCTCTGAGCTGTCAGCACAGAGCCTGATGCAGGGCTCGAACTCACGGACCACAAGATCATGACCTGTGTTGAAGTCGGACACTCAACCGACTGAGCCACCCAGGCGACTTTTGTGCCATTTTTGGAGGTAAAGTGATTTGCCTCCAGTTCTTGTTACCACTACACAGAGCACTTGGGAAGCAGGACATTGCTGTGGGGCAGGTTCGAGGGTCCCTGCTACAGTGGCAGGTTATTGAAGCTCAGTTTAGGGAGGTAGAAACTGTTACAGGGTTCAGAGGGAACTCTAGATTTAGAACAGACTCAAGGCAGACAGTTGGACACAAACCGATGTAGGCTTTAAGGGACACCAGAAGTTTTCCCAGCATTCTGGGCTATAGCGTATATTCCCATAATTCAGTTTTCTGAACTTTTGAACTAGATCATTTATAAGTCCCAGCCTAAATAAATCATACTGGAAATATTTTCTGAATTGAATTGCATGTGACCCTGCCACATTAAACATACAGAGTGTAATTTTATCTTTTCTTCATGACTTAATTATAGGTAATACTCGTTATTGTTTGGTGTTATAATAGACTGCTGTGTGCACTCTTTAAAGTCTTGTCTTTAATTGTGCTTCTGTTTCTATTCATAGTGGTGTGCTCACCTTCTCACCCTCATGCTCTCAGGGTACCTACTTCTAATGTGTTGCTTCTAATCTGAGCTTGTTAGAATTGTCTACAAAGTCAGTAAAGAGTCTGAATAAAGACGCCAGAGGACAGCCCAGAGGCCTTTTTCAAACTTACTTCCCTTTAAGGACACAGCCCCATTTCACATTTTGAGGTTGCGATAAGCAGGTCCACCAGCTATATAGGGTGTTACCAGAATGGTAGAGAGTGAACCTCAGCAAAGGCTTTCTTTCCTCTAGGGCATTTACATTTCGTCAACTAAGTTAGTATAAGAATTGGGTTTTACAGTCTGTATGGATGTATGATTCATAGGCTGGACCTTGGTAAACTTGAGCAAAGGATGGTAACAAGAAGATACCAAATGGATTATTTCAGGCACTAGACAGTCTACATTCTTCACTTAGGTAACAGTGTTTCTCAACTGGAAAATATCAGTATCTGGGAGTGATTTATAATATATGCATCTGTAAACTTTTGCTGTGGATCCCACTAGTAGAAAAATGATTTGAAATACAAGATGGTGTGGGTTTACGCAAGAGCAAATTGGGATTGGGGGCACCTGGGTGGCTCAGTCGGTTAAGCGTCTGGCTATTGGTTTCAGCTCAGGTCATGATCTCACGGTTTGTGAGTTCAAGTCCTGATCAGCACAGAGTCTGCTTGGGATTCTCTCTCCCTCTGCCCCTCTCCACTCTGTCTCTGTCTCTTTCTCTCTCTCAAAAATAAATAAACATTAAAAAGTAAAAAATAAAAATGTAATGTTTATTTATTTTTAGGAGAGGGAGAGAGTAGGGGAGGGGCAGAGGGAGAGGGTAACAGGATCTGTAGTGGTCTCTGCACTCACAACACAGAGCCCGACGCAGGGCTCTAACTCACAGACCACTAGATCGTGACGTGAGCTGAAGTCAGATGTTTAACCAACTGAACCACCCAAGTGCCCCTAAAAATATACAGCTGGACAATCTCCCTCTGTACTTACATCTGCATTAAGAACTGGTTCAGAAGTTGTGGCAAAGAGGAAAATCACCATAACTAAAATTTCAATTGGTTAGTTGTGAACAATGAAAACCCAATCATTTTTGTTCAGAAACGTTCTAGATTGGCTGTCACAAGATCCAGGCCAACATGTGGCCTTGGATATTGTTTTATCAGACTGAACCATCGTGTAATTTCAGAGTTAAGTTCTGATTTAGCAGTTTTAAGGAAGAGTACAAAGCTTACCATGTGATTGTCTTCGTGGTTTCCAACCTTATTGTAGAGACAGCGCCTCAACTAGGAGGCATAAAATGTGCTATGATGCAAAGAATTGTAGAGAATGTGCCAGAGGTTCTATTACACGGTCATTCATTTATTCAATCAGCACCATCTGTGGTGCTTCCACATCCTTCTCGCTGCTTACCCTCGTGCTTTATAATCTCTTCCTGTCTGCTTCCCTGTTTGACTGACTGACTCTAAGTGTCACAAGGTTTTATTCCCTATTTGTATTTCCAGGAAGTAGGGCAGTCAGTGCCTGGTACATGAGAGTGACTCAAAAAAATATTTGTTTAATAAATCAATGGTCAAGAATGAGTGCTGGCAATGTAATTGTCTTGAAGAATTGACTTTTATTTTAAGTTAAATTATTTCCACACAGACATTAAACTTGAGCTTTTCTCATGAGCAGTTTGCTCTTTCTAGAGCCATCACTGAGTAAACTGTGTTCGATTTTCATTCATGAGAAAGGTGTCAAGGAAGGATTCCATTCACATTCATTAAGCTGACGCTGCAAAAGAATCATTGTTTAGTGTTGGCAGAACACATGCTTTGATCATCCAGCCTTTCACCGTCTGGAGGACAGCTCTTTTAACAGAAACCACATTGTAAGACACATTTGACATTATTTAGGTTTGTCACTTACAGCTGGGGAAAGCATTGACTTCCTGTATAACTTGATCTTCAAAATGGCATTCTAAGAAATATTTATAATGTTATAAAATTTAAACTGCATTAAGGAATTGGTATGTGGAGACAAATCAGTTCATTCTTGGTTAAATGGAGTTTTAGAAGAATTGCACAGTAGACTTGAGCTCTGTAATAATTAGTACAAGGAAACACATTTTAAGGTGCTGTCTACTACAAATTCACTACAGTAGAATTAGCTTGGCTTTTAGTGCAAGAATGTAAGGAATGCTCCAGGAGGTCATACAACCAGATCATTTAACTCAGTCTGGCAATGGTGTGATGCAATCCACTATGAAGTGGGCTGGTTAGCTACAGGACGTACCCTCCAAAGATGGACAAGTTTTCATGAGCACCCAGAGGAGTAACTTGGCATGCCTACCAACCACAAATAATCAAACATCTTCTTTTCTATTACAAAGTCAGAGAACCATTGAAAGATTAACATTTGGGAAAAGGGAGTCAAAATCATGCATGATCTCAATCACGATGATGGTGATGGTGGTGGTGGTAATTATAAGCCCTATTAGAATTCTGGCGCATTTCCTTTTGGATGTTTTTCTTACGCATGACCTTTTGTGGATTTGTTTTAATATTATAGGGCATGTATAATTAGGTGCCCTCCTTTATTTTCCTCTCTTACTAGCAGAAGCAGTTTTCCGTGTGGCTCCTAATCATCATTTCCAAACTCTCTAAAAACCCATTTTTCTATTCAGCCTATCTAATCTTTTAGGTCAATCACTTCCATAGAAGTGTTAGTTACTATGTAAAGAAATACTTTCAACAAAGCAATCTTTATTTGTCCAAAATTTACATATTTCATCCATTGCTGTATATCATACTTTTTCCATGAACTTTGATTAAAAATAACAAACATTTATGAGCATTGGCATAGGATATCCAGTTTAATCCTTATAATAACCCTTTGTATGGAGATACTATTATTATCTCCATTCAACAGATAAATAGAAAACAGATCACACAGCCAGGAAGTGGCATGGCTTGGTTTTAAATCCTGCCTTCCTGCCATGGCCTCTGGTACGTCTGATGATGGGCCCTTGAACTTTTGCTTTCTAGATTTGAGATCAAGTGTTTGAGTCCATACTCCTAGGGTAACCTTTTTGTCTCTGTGGCTAATTTCGTTTCTAGGCTACATCCATTTGCTTTCTAGTCAGATCATCAAAATGACAAACAGCATTCCTGGTACAAATACTTCAGCATTTAATGAGAGTGGAATGCTTCTGGTTTTAATTTTTAGTGTCCTTCATAATTATGGTCATATAAGTTATAACTGGACATATGGCCGTTGTCTTTATAAAAGGATGCCCGAACTGACTCTCGGTGTATTTTTTTGTTTGTCTTTTTTTTTCTGGATTTGAACTATGCCTGTGTGTCTGACAGCTTGAATTACTTGAGTTATCAGAATTAAAGTAGTCTTATAATATCAAACTAGAAAATAAATCTCATTCACTTATGTCTGTTCGTTTATTTTTCAGGTCACGGAACAAAAAACCAAAGGTAAGATTGTTGTTTTTTTTTTCCTTTTGAAGTTGTTGGAACCTTCTGTGTTTAGATTTTACATTCTTGCCAACTCAGCCTCCAATCCACTCAATTAGTGAGAGTGGGTGCAGAGTAATTAAATTGGTTGTTTGCGGCCACTGAAGAGCAGTAATGATAAATTGAAAGTACTTGTAGTAGTGTTTCTGGTTGGCCTTAATTTTTTTAGGAGGCAAAAAAGATTAATACCTTGTTTGGAAAGTATATGGGTCATGATTTTGAACTGAACCTTTTCAAGCAAGACACTAGCCCTAATTTACAGATGCACATTGCAGAGGATTTTTAATCATCTTGATCCATGACATGCATTGAGCCTAAAAGGGAGTGTTGTGTCTAGGATAGTCACATGGTCTTCTGAGCTAGAGCCTGGAATATGCTTTTTTTTTAAATAATGCATTTTAACTCTGTTGCAAAATAGTGATTGATGTATTATAAACAGAAGCAGATAGATGTTCCTCACGTCATCCTCAACCTAATGGTCTCTGTGTTTTCAGATCTCTCTTTCTAATGTTAATTTTGATTATGCAGTCTTGTCTGGTGCTGGCCACGCTTTTGGTCGGTTCCCTTTCAGGATGGTAGAATTGAGACCAATGTTTTAGCTCCTGTCCTTGCCCACTTAAATGTGTGGTTCTCAACTAGGGTACTTATTAAAATCTTTTGCATAGACTCGTCAAAGTACACAAGCATGGACCTCCTCCCAGATCTTCATGGTCTCAGGCCACAGCCCTGGCAGATGTATTTTGAGAAGCTCTACAGGTGCCCCCAGGACATGTCCCAGGTTGAAAACCACTACCCCAGATGAAGGGAATCACATAGGACTGTGATAACTCAGAGGAAGGTCAGGATGATGGATCAGCCAAGATGTGATGGGAGGCCTCCTAATGATGGGTGTCTTCATTGTTTTATTTTCTATTATTGGACCACCAGGCCAAAGTGTCACACAGTGATGGAGAACTAATAAAGACCGTGCTAGTTTGTAAGGAAACTTAGTTCTGGGAAACAAATTCTCAGATGTCTAGACATTACTGTAATGTATTTCTAACCAAAAGGCACTTTCAGGGAGAATGTAGTCTAGGACCTTGTAGTGATTTAGAAAATAAACCGATAAACATTATTAGTTACGATTATCTTAATTACTTAGAACAGTGTTCTTCCCTTGTATTTTCAGGCAGTACCAACCCAGAAGTGGGCTTTATTTGGAAGTATGTTTATAAATTACTTGTTTGAAATCCAAGTTATACTTTACCATAAAAATAGAGTTCTTGATAGTGGTATAGTGTCCATATTTTCTAAACCAGCATACTGTCTAGGAAAGGATTTGGGCACATAGTATTTATATTAATAGGCCTTTTTGATGATTTATGGGGACAACAGATGAGAAAATTAGCATTTTCCTGGAAATTCCAGGCTCTGTGGTTGTTGGAACATGGTGGTTTGGTTCCTGGGCCTGGCCACAACTCTTAATGTTCATGAAGCCACGTCCCAGCTAAGCTGTGGAAGCAAGTTGCCCTGTATGGTACGTGGTGTTTCTGTTGGAAAATCGAAAATCCATTAAGGCATTCTTTCTCAGATTTTTTTTTCTCTAAGTCTATTCTCAGAAACACATTCCTCTTCCGGAACTCTACCGAAATCTTAAAAAATCAAACTTTCTTTTCTACTTACTACTGAATTTTCTTTCCAGTTAGGATCTTTCTCATACCTACCATAAAATCGAATACAGCCTCACAGTTTCCATACTCTTCCCACCCCACCCACACCCACACCCCCATGAAAAAATTAAAGTAAAATAATCCTAAAGAAAGATGAGCACCTGTTTCAGGTCTCCTAAGGAATGTAGTTAGTAGAACCACGGAGAAAACAGAGTAAAAATAAAAATGATCTCTGGAGTATATTAGACCGTAAGTAGAAGGAGAGGGAAAATGCAGATTTTGGAGAGACTAGGACAGGATTTCAAGTGGAGGTTATATGAAGACACGGCCTAGCACTGGGCTTGACCTTTCTGATTTTTTACCCCACTTCAACCACATCTTTATGTTTGTTCCAAGAGCCTGTCTGCACTCTAAATCCCCTTCTTCACTTCCCTCAGCTGATGTTTCTGGGTCCTTTTCCTCTTCCCAAAGATGACGCCTTCCTCAGGCAGTCTTCCCGTAACTCTGCATCTGTCCCTCTTTCCCCAGTAGACCCTGTAAGAAAAACGGCTGTGTTGGTGCCAAGTCTCTGTTTGTACAGAGGACTGAGATCAGATTTGTCCGTATTTCAGAGAAAAAGTAGATTCCTTATACGTTCTGTCTTTACCTTCCAGTATTTAAAAAAACAAAACAAAAACACAGAATTCTGGAGAATAGGGCGGGATTTCAAGTGGAGGTTCTGTGAAGACATGTGGACCTACTGGCCTGCAAACAGTACACAGCACTTAAGGTAGAGGCTTTGTTGGATGTTGGAGTTCGAATTGCAAGAGTCAAGGCGCCTGGGTGGCTCAGTCAGTTAAGCGTCTGACTCTTGATTTTGGCTCAGGTCATGATCTCACCGTTCATGAGATCGAGCCCCGCCTTGGGCTCTGCACTGACAGCACAGAGCCTGCTTGGGATTCTCTCTCTCTCTGCTCCTCCCCCACTTGTTTGTGCGCATGCACACATTCCCTGCCTCAAAATAAGTAAACATTTAAAAAATAATTTAAAAAATTAAAAAGTTAAAAAAGGATCTCAAGAGGCTGTGTTGTTGATGTAACAGACCAGGTATAACAGGGACGAAGGTAAGATTAGGGTAGGCTGTACACTGGAGGGGTCTGGACATAGCAATTTTGCCTCATGAAAAAGCTGTTAGGGTCATGGTTGGCTTAATGGTGCAGTTATCAGTATGAAATGACTGATTTATAAAAATTAAGCTGACCTTAAGTGGCATTAGTAGGAGTACAGCATCTAGGAAGGGATCTGCAGTTCTCTAACGGGCACCACACCGTGGAAAGAAAGAGATCGACTTCTGTGGAGCCTGTGCGGTTTGGGCCACATTGGTCAATGAATTTGAACCTGTGTCATATTTGCAAGGGTTAAACATGTAGGAATGTCTACCCCCAGGGGAAGTGTTCCTACCTGAGGAAGCTCAGGGAGTGGTCTTCAAAGCTTTGAAGGGCTCTGGTGCCCGATGCTTAGCAGTCTCTTGGTAAATGTCTGTCGGATGTTTTGTTCAGTGACACTTATTCTGCTACCAAAAGTACTGATGGTGAGAGTCAAAGCAACAGGGAAAAGCCTCCAGCCCGATATAAGTTGAGATTTTTAGGTATTATCATCCGCAGCAGCAATTCCGTGACCTTTACCCCACAGGGGCACAGCTGAGGGGCAGCACCTTCCCATCGGCATACTTGGTACATTGGCCACGACTCTGTCTTCTGAGTCTACCCCAGAAGGCATATTTAGGAGTGGCTGGTGGTGGTTGGGATAACCTTGAGTCTACTCTAATTTATTAAGATCCGAGGTGGGTTTTTCCTTCCAAGTAAATAATTTACAAACGAAAGTACTCGCAGTATCCCTCACACCTTGCAGAAACACCTCTGTATTCTTTAACACTAAGGTGGGCGCCATTTGTTCAGAGATGCTTCTGGCTGCCACTTGAAAGTGAATGAATGTGAGGTATAAGGCGTGTGGTTCAGATAGATGGCCACAGAATAGTCCAGATGAGAGGTAATGAGGGCTTGAACCTGGTTAGGAGTGGTGGTGATAGGAGGAAGGAAGGCATTGGAGAGATGTTTTGGTTCAGTGCAGTGTAATGATGATCAGATAATGACGACTTTTAGGTTTCTGACTCGAGGAGCTGGTTGGGTGATGACTCTGTTTCTTGAACTAGGAGATAATGGGGAGAGCTGGGGAACAAGTTTGAGAGTAAGGAGAAAAAGGGTGAAAGAGCGATCTGAGTTGGAGGTAGTGATTTGGGAAACACTTGGGCATACATGATAAAGTCTGAGCGTGGGGGAATTTGTACTCAAGTAACTTAAATGTGGGAAGAGTGTAGGCCCCACCTTCATGTTCAGATTTCTTAAAAAGACACAACTAGGGGCGCCTGGGTGGCACAGTCGGTTGAGCGTCCAACTTTCGCTCGGGTCATGATCTTACAGTTTGGGTGTTCGAGCCCCGTGTCAGGCGCTCTGCTGACAGCCTGGAGCCTGCTTCAGATTCTGTGTCTCCCTTTCTCTGCCCTTCCCCTGCTTGCACTCTGTTTCTCTCTCTCAAAAATAAATAAACCTTAAAAAAAATAAAAGATACAACTCATAACCAAATTCAGGTGCCATCTTACAACTCTGATTAGGAGGTGGCCAGCTACCACCCTCCAAACAGATCTGACTCTCCTCCTGTTTTTGTATTGCCCATAAGCTAGGAATTTTTTTTACGTTTTTTCAGTGGTTAGGAAAATTATGAAAGAATGATATTTTGTGACAGTGAGAGTGGTATGAAATTTATACTTTAGTGTGATTAGTACAGTTGTATGGAGCACAGCCACACTGTCGTTTGCGCATGGTCTGTGGCTGCTTTTGCCTATACTCACAGTAGAGTCGTCACAACCAAGACTGTATGGCCAGCAAAACCTAAAATATTTACTGTCTGGCCCGTTACAGAAAAAGTCTTCTGAGCCCTGACCAAGAGTGTAAGAACCCACAAAGGAAGAGAGAAAGGAGGAGCTGAAGAGCTGGCTGGAGTGGGTCTCAGCAGCTCTCACAAAAGCAGAGGGAGGATATGGCCAATAGTGTCCGAAGTTGCAGAAAAGTCAAGAGAAGGTCCAGCAAGTGTCCATTAGACTGACAATGAAGATCACTAGTTGTTGAATGAGAAGAGTTCCCAGGGAGATGTTCAGGGCAAAAGCCAATGTGCATGGAGTCTGAGGAGTGAGTACAAGGTAAAGAAATGGAGGCAGTGCTCAGAGATGACTGAGAACTCCTCAGTGCACAGCAGCCACTGTCTGTGTGTCCTCAGTCTGAGATTCTTGTTGTGTTGCATTGTAACTAATGATTATTTACCAAGAAATTTTCAGTTGAAAATAATGTCTTTTCTAGGGCTTGTATGTGTTTTAACTGCTACCTTTAATAAAACATTTCTAGGGGTGACTGGGTGGCTCTGTTGGTTGAGTGTTCGACTTTTGATTTCAGCTCAGGTCACGATCCCAGGGTCGTGGGATCAGCCCTGCACAGGGCTCCATGCTTCAGCATGGAGCCTGCTTGAGATTCTCTCCACTCCCCATCCCCCCCGCCCCTCTCCCCTGCTCGCGCGTGTGTGTGCATGCACGCGTTCTCTCTCTCTCTTTCTAGAACAAAAAAGTTCTCATCACTAGAAAAAATACATTCCTAGAAGGGTTTTTTTAGTGTTTGTACTATCAAGATATTTAAAGATAGTAGTTCTTATTGGTCCTGCTTGTTTCAGATTTTTCTTAATGCCTTTATCTGAAAGAGTAGCATTTTATTGAAGTTTTTTCAGAAATAGAGGCAATTTAGAAGTTCAGACTGTAAGATGAGAATAATGGCGACAGGGAAAGGGAAAAAGATTCAGTCATAAGAGCAAATAAATGGTTCTTGGAAGTCATTGAATGGAAATTAGAAAATAAGATACCCAGCATTTTTCACAATGTCTCTGTTTCCCTTTGCTACAGAGATCATGTTTAAGCCACTGACCTTTTCTCTGGGAGATAAGAAATTATGCCCTTATTTTGAGCAGCTTATCTTTAAACCAATTTGCACTACAACCTACAAATCAGTAAGGTTCTGAAGAAAAACAAGAGGGACTGAAAAGTAATTCCCACTCCCTTATAATTTCCATCTCCTCTGTTAGCATCTGACATCCTGGAGCGTACTGTAATGCACACACTAACTCTGGGAGGTCCTAAGTTTGGACTTTGGGAAGCAGGTGGGATTGGGCCTCTTGCCTAATAGCTGCATTGCTCTCCAGTCTAGAGTTCTGATTGGCCTTTAAATGCTTCAAATTCTTGAAATCACAGAAAGGTGTAAGAAAGCAATTGAGTAAGAATTCATTCAAGTTCTGGGGCACGTGGGTGGCTCAGTCCATTGAGCACCCGACTTTGGCTCAGATCATGATCTTGTGGTTGGTGAGTTCAAGCCCCCATTGGGCTCACTACCCTCCTCAGATCCTCTGCCCCTCCCCTGCTCAACTCTCAAAAAATATGTAAAAAACAGTTCTGAAACACAGTTTTCTCCTAACATATAACTTAGAAATTTTCTGACTGGGTCCTGGAGTTTTGAATGACTAGTCTCCTAGACTAGCACGATATTGGAAAGAAAGTGGCTGAGAGGTAGTCTGATTTTATTTTTTAAAAAGGGTTTATTATTTATGATCCCTTCTATCCCTGATATGGTGGGAAAATGCTCTGAGGCACTTTTGCAGGGAATCTTGCACAATACATGTTACCCAAGTTTCTTTGATTATGCTGTGAATGTTGTAACGTTAGTCAAACTGGGTGTTCAGACCTCCATGCTGTTGACTGCCCTTACTATGTCTTGCTCTGTTTCAGGGAATGAGTCCAGGTGTGTAACAGACGTGGTTAATGTAGAGTGGAGATTCTAGTGCTTTTATGGAAGGGCGGCCTCGTGGAAGCATAGCTCCTTCTATCCTAAAAACCATTTGGGAAGATCCCTCGCAGCCTTTGCCGACGTCTCCTTTCTTCTCATAATAAGAGGAAAGGGGACTGGGAATGCCATCTGCTATGCAATCTTGCAAGCACAGAGAGAAAATGAATCATTGGATAACTCATCTGCACTCATTTATCAGTTATTTTTACCCATCAGCTGCTGTAAGGTCATACAGAACCTACTATATTGATAATATCATATAGTGACCAATTTATTTTCTTAAGAAATAGGTTTATTCTGCTCATCAGGTTGTGGATCCTCTGACCTCCCTTCCTTACTGGAAGGCCCGATACTGCCTCATGATTGGCTAAAGTTAGACCAGGGGTTGCCTTGAAGTTACTTCAGGCTCTTACTCTTCTTTCTTGGTTACACCCAGTACTCCCCAACATCCAGTGGAGGTAGATTGGGTACCCTGATTTCTGATGATGCCTCTCCCTTCATAAAGGAGCCAGTTCAATGAGCAACAGGCTGGCCCAGCACCATTGCAGTGGTCAGGGCAGTACTGCCCCGGAGTTGGCCCAAACATTACTCTGGATGTCAGGGAACGTGACCTCAGAATCATCCGAACTGTCAGGCTCAACGATTGTTTCTGTAATATTGCCAGCCTCTGTTTGCCAGGCAGATTTTCTTGGAAAGGGTGACAGTCTTTTGGTAGGATGAAGCAAGGGACATCGAGATCCAGAAGAATATTCTATGGAGGGCTGAGGGCAAGGCCCTCAACTTCTGCAGAGTGTCCTGCAGATTGTATCTTCATATGGTCATCCTGCACATTCCCATACTTCCTATTTGCCCTTTTTAAAAGTAAGGTAAAACATTAAATTCTTTAAAGTAAATAGGAAACATGCCTACATTGTGACATTTTTGTTTTAGATAAGAGTTGGAGTAAATATACAAGGTACCCTTAAGGCTCTTTTTTTTTTTTTTTTTTTTTTTGACAAAAGCAAAAAAACCCCCACAAAACCAAACCTTATATAACATTTCTATTTGCACAGAATTTGCAAAGTACCAAGCAAGAGTGGTTGCGTTTAGGTAGCTGTAGAAACCCAAACCAAGTTGATTTTGTGATTCTCCAGGGCTGAGGTTTCCTGTGGGGGTCTACTCGGTGCCAGGACCTAAAAAATAAGATGAAAGATGGGTCCTTACCCTGGTGAGAGCAAGGAGCTTGTAAATGCGAGTTTCAATATAATATGGTGAATTCGTGGTAAAGAAAGACGGACAGTGTGTTCCAAGAGCACAAATGAAGGTGCTTAGCCTACTTAGTCCAGGGAATTCAGGAAAGGTTTCTCAGAGGTAAATCTTTAAGAATGTGGATAAAGGGCATTTGGGCTGAGAGCCTTGAACCTTTACTGAGGACTTGGCCTGGGGCCCATATGTACCCTTCGACCTGCTAGGGAACCTTCCACGGATTTAGGGAAGTGACTGGTGACTGCTTCCCCCTCCCCCTTAGTTAATGGACTAGAGTTCTGGGGTATTGCTGTCTTTGAGTCCTTGTCACCCGCACTCCCCACCTCTGCCTGATCTCCAGTAAACTGAAGATGCAGGGGAGTTTAGAAAGACCACATCCACCCACAGTAGGATGGAAGATCCATTACTGGAATTGGTCTCGTGTAAGCTTTCCGAAAAACAATCTTCATAAAAATGTATTGGACTTCAAAGACCGTTCCCCACTCTCTCTCTTTCAGTGCCCGAAGTGACGAAACCAAGTTTAAGCCAACCAACGGCCGCCAGCCCAATTGGCAGCTCTCCATCGCCACCAGTCAATGGTGGCAACAATGCCAAAAGGGTGGCAGTGCCGAACGGACAACCGCCAAGCGCCGCCCGCTACATGCCTCGGGAGGTGCCGCCGCGATTCCGTTGCCAGCAGGACCACAAAGTGTTACTAAAACGTGGGCAGCCCCCTCCACCATCCTGCATGCTCCTCGGGGGCGGGGCAGGGCCTCCTCCCCCCACGGCACCCGGAGCAAACTCCAACAACGCACAAGTGACAGGAACGCTGCTGCAGAGTGACGGTGGGACTGCACCAGGTGAGGAGTCGGGGTCGGGAAGTGATTTCCTGGCAGCTTTAAAGAGAGCGAGCACTTCTTTTGTACTGCCTGGTATAGAGTCCCCAAAAGGCTTTTGGGGTCACTCCCAAGACAGGAGAGGCTCCCTGCACGAGTTGTGTCCCAGCACTTCTCTTCAGAAATTGGGTTTTAGTGTCCAGTGTGTGCTGTTGGCAGGAGAGGCTAATGTGGCTGCCATACGTCATCCCCATTTGGGGCCTTTTTTCCTTTCCTGACAAGCACATGATAAACTCGAGCCTCCGTGGTTCCAGCTGTCACCACAAGTGTGTGCCCAGGGTATGATTGGAGGTGGGGCTAGTGCAGAGGCTTGTTCTGAATCCTGGCTGCCCCTGTTTATGTTCGCAGAACGCTGCGGGGCAGAGAGAGAACTGTCTCTTCGATTACAGTATAAGATCTTGGGGGTGGGGAGGGGATACCAAACAATATCATTCTATCATTTTTTGTTAGATTTTTTTAAAATCATTGTTTCTTTAGAGGATTTTGAGCTCTGTTAAAAACTATATGTAGATATAAGGGATCTTTAGCTGAAGGGCTCTACTAGAAGTTTTGAGAGTTTTTAATAGATGAATACTAAATCACCTGATAGCAGAGAACCTCCAAACATCACCTCCCGCTTTTTTTTAAGCTTATTAACAGATGTCTACTTAGCTCTTAAAAATTTTTTTTGAGGTTGTGCTAGAAAGGCTTGAACATCATCAAGCCTTGGCAAGAACAGTAAATTGGTTATTGTTAACTGTAGCATGCTTCTAGTTAATAGTTCTGAGTTTGAACACAGAAATGCCTAGAAAATTCTATTACTGTCTCATGTGCAGAGTAAAAATGGAGACAAACCTCATGGTGACAGATACTTCATACAGGCTTTTCTGTGGTGGCCCCTCAGGCCAGGCCCAAAGCAGGCAAGGAAAAGCTTCATGGCCCCTCATAAGCATTTGCAAAAGGAAGTATGTGAGGAGTGGTCATGTCGAGTGTTTCTGCAGCCAAATGTAGCCAGACCTGGACGCAGACATGGGTCTGGGGCCAGTGTGAGTCAGATTCTCTTGTTTGCATTCTTAAAACCAAGGAGGCCACTAAATCTGAAGAGTTTGAGATTCTCTGCTTCCCTACTTTTATATGGCTCTATGTAAGATTTTTTCAACTTTATATTGATTTAAGACTTCTTGGTTAAAGTAACTAAAACAAGTTCAAAAGAAATTACTGGGTTAAAAACGTCATTTCTCCCGTCTCCCCCCAAATATGATAAATTCCTCCAAAATATGTGCTGAGCCAGACTAATTTATCAGATTAAGTTCCTTAGGCATACAAACTGATTCCTGATTGCCTGCCCCAGCATCTAGCTGCGTGGGCGTTCATCATTCATCAGGTGCTTACTGAGCAGTGATGCCCTGGCCACTATATGGAATTCAAACGTGAGCAAGATAGGGTCTCTGCCTAAGAGGGGGAGCTCTTGCGGAAGTCTCTGTGCTAATGTGGGGAAGGAAGATGTGACCACAGCTCCACAGCACTGAGCAAAGTGGCTCTAGACAGGGAAGGGCATTTTCAGATGATGAACTTAAAAACAAACAAAAAAAAACTCCTAGAAGAAACGGCACTTGAACTAGGCCCAGAAAGATGGGTAAATTTCAGTATGTGCATTCAGGAGGAAAAACCAGTAGGTGCCAATGTGGAATGGTGCCAGGATGAGAAGGCACAAGTTGTGGAATGTCAAGTAGTGTGGAATGTCGACATCTACATAGAAACCAGTGGAAGATAAGATTAGAAAAGTCATTTGGGCCCAGGTTGTGTAGCATCTTGATCAAACTCCAGGCCAAAGAGTTTAGCTTTATTATTGTGCGCTAGGAAACTGTTGGAAGCTTCCCCTACAGCAGTGATCTAATCGAAGCTGTGCTTTAGAACAATTACTCTAGCCAGGGGTGTTTAGAGTAGATTCGAGATACAAAGCAAGGTCAGGGTGTTACTGCATTGTCTCAAGATATGAGAAGGCCCTTCTCTGTCAATAGAAAAGACAAGGGGAGGGGCACCTGGGTAGCTCAGTCGGTTAAGCACCCAACTTCAGCTCAGGTCATGATCTCACAGTTCGTGAGTTTGAGCCCCACATCAGGCTCTGTGCTGACAGCTCGGAGCCTGGAGCCTGCTTCAGATTCTGTGTCTCCCTCTCTCTCTCTCTGCCCCTCCCTGACTTGTGCTCTGTCTCACTCTCTCTCAAAAATAAACATTCAAAAAAAAAAAAAAAAAAGACAAGGGAATAGCTTTGAGAGATGTTGTGGAGTTACACCTAGCAAATACACCAACCAGGCAAAATGAAAGAGGAGATGACTAAGGTGTGACACAGTTTACTAAGACAGGCAACTGGCTAGAGAAGCTAGTTTGTGGGGAAACGTGATGAGCTCCCTTAGGGGCACTTTGAGCTTGAGGTGTTAATAGAGCGCGCGTGTGTAGCTGTGATTGATGAGACCATCTCTTCCCCAGAGTCAACCCTTGGAGGTGCTGCTGCTTCAAATTATGCAAATTCCACTTGGGGCCCGGGAGCCTCCTCCAACAACGGCGCCTCCCCCAACCCAATTCACATCTGGGACAAGGTGATTGTAGACGGGTCTGACATGGAAGAGTGGCCTTGTATCGCCAGCAAAGACACTGAGTCTTCTTCCGAAAACACCACCGATAACAACAGTGCCTCGAACCCTGGCTCTGAGAAGAGCACTCTGCCAGGAAGCACCACTAGTAACAAAGGAAAAGGGAGCCAGTGCCAGTCTGCAAGTTCTGGGAACGAATGTAATCTTGGGGTCTGGAAATCTGACCCTAAGACTAAATCTGTTCAATCTTCCAACTCTACTACAGAGAGCAACAATGGACTAGGAAATTGGAGGAATGTGAGTGGTCAGGATAGAATTGGACCTGGCTCTGGCTTCAGCAACTTTAACCCAAATAGCAACCCATCTGCCTGGCCAGCGCTGGTCCAAGAAGGAAATCCTAGGAAAGGGGCATTGGAAACGGATACTAGTAATTCCAGTGCACAGGTTAGCACAGTAGGTCAGGCATCCAGGGAACAGCAGTCAAAGATGGAAAATGCGGGTGTTAATTTTGTTGTCTCTGGCAGAGAACAGGCTCAAATTCATAACACTGATGGACCAAAAAATGGAAACACTAACTCCTTGAACTTAAGTTCACCAAACCCCATGGAGAATAAGGGAATGCCCTTTGGAATGGGCTTGGCGAACGCCTCCAGGAGCACTGATGCCCCTTCACAAAGCACTGGAGATCGAAAGACTGGGAGTGTTGGATCTTGGGGTGCAGCTAGGGGGCCTTCTGGAACTGACACAGCCTCTGGACAAAGCAATTCTGGAAACAATGGGAACAATGGAAAGGATAGAGAGGACTCCTGGAAAGGAGCCTCTGTTCAGAAATCAACTGGGTCAAAAAATGACTCTTGGGACAACAATAACAGGTCTACGGGTGGGTCCTGGAACTTTGGCCCTCAGGACTCTAATGACAACAAATGGGGTGAAGGGAACAAAATGACATCTGGGGTCTCTCAGGGAGAATGGAAACAGCCGACTGGGTCTGATGAGTTGAAAATTGGAGAATGGAGTGGTCCAAACCAACCAAATTCTAGCACTGGAGCATGGGACAATCAAAAGGGCCACCCCCTCCCTGAAAACCAAGGCAATGCCCAGGCTCCCTGTTGGGGAAGATCTTCCAGCTCCACAGGAAGTGAAGTTGGAGGTCAAAGCACTGGAAGCAACCACAAAGCAGGAAGTAGTGACAGTCATAATTCTGGCCGTCGGTCATACCGGCCCACACATCCTGATTGTCAGGCTGTCTTACAGACTCTTTTGAGCCGAACTGATTTGGACCCCAGGGTGCTCTCAAACACTGGCTGGGGCCAAACTCAAATTAAGCAGGACACGGTGTGGGATATCGAAGAGGTGCCAAGGCCTGAGGGGAAATCTGACAAAGGAACTGAGGGGTGGGAGAGCGCTGCCACACAGACCAAGAACTCAGGGGGCTGGGGAGATGCACCCAGCCAAAGCAATCAAATGAAGTCTGGATGGGGGGAGCTCTCAGCCTCTACAGAGTGGAAAGACCCCAAGAACACAGGAGGCTGGAATGACTACAAGAACAACAACTCTTCCAACTGGGGAGGCGGCCGACCAGATGAAAAGCCATCTTCCTCTTGGAATGAGAACTCCAACAAGGATCAGGGGTGGGGAGGGGGACGCCAGCCCAATCAAGGATGGACTTCTGGGAAGAATGGTTGGGGAGAGGAAGTCGACCAGGCGAAAAACAGCAGTTGGGAAAGTCCTGCAAGTAAACCTGTGTCTGGGTGGGGCGAAGGAGGGCAGAACGAAATCGGAACTTGGGGGAACAGTGGGAATACAAGCCTAGCTTCCAAAGGCGGGTGGGAAGATTGCAAAAGGTCTCCAGCATGGACCGAGACAGGCAGACAGCCCAATTCCTGGAATAAACAGCACCAACAGCAGCAGCAGCCACAGCAGCCACCGCCACCACAACCAGAGCCTTCTGGTTCATGGGGAGGCCCACCCCCAGCACCTCCAGGCAACGGACGACCTTCCAATTCCAACTGGAGCAGCGGGCCACAGCCAGTAACCCCTAAGGATGAGGAACCCAGTGGTTGGGAAGAGCCATCCCCACAGTCAATTAGTCGGAAAATGGACATCGATGATGGCACTTCCGCATGGGGAGACCCTAACAGTTATAACTACAAGAATGTGAATCTGTGGGATAAGAATTCCCAAGGGGGCCCAGCACCTCGAGAACCAAACCTGCCCACCCCGATGACCAGTAAATCAGCATCAGGTAGGCAGTGGCCTTTTTTCTTGTGAAAAATCCTAAAGCAGGGCATTATTATTAAGCTTCATTTACTCAGTCTTGTTCTGGAAATCTTTCCTACGTTAACCCTACTCTGCTGTTTACAGAATCTCCTTTTTTATGAGATGAGAGCAATAACAGATGCTGGTGGTACATTTTAATGTTCTTTCTTGGCAGAAGCGAAAAGACGCCATCCCTGTGTTAGTCTCCCAAAGTTTGGGGTTTTTTTTTGCTTTGTGTGGGTTTTGTTTTTTTTTTTAATTGTATTGGTCTGCAGAATCCAAAAGATACAGCTCACTAAACAAACTACACTCCAGGTTTTAAAGTGAAGAATTAAAATAGTAGCAGAAATAGACCTGGTTTCCATTCGAGTTCTACCCGTGGACACATCCTCGGTGTTTCTCCTTCCCCAGCAGAGGGGAAGTATTTTGTTGCTCTTGCTGGGGCCATCAGAATGCTCTAGCCCAGCTGGGGTCTGGAAGGCTTCAGTCACTCTCCACATGATTTTTAATGATCACCTCTGGAAGTGGAGTGCTTTGTAAAAGAAATTGTTCTCTCCTGATAATCACTTGCTCAAAATTAAACTTTTCTTCTTCCTTTGTTTGAATAGAAACATCATACCTGATAAATTAAAAGTAATGCTGGTAATATCATCTTTGGCACTATCAACTTGAATGTCCCCATAAAGCATAGAATTCAAGAAATTAAGGGAATGCACTGTTCAGATGGGGTATTTTTTGTTTTTGTTTTTTAGTTAAAATTAATCATAGTTAGTTACCCACTCCCTGAGTAAGCCTTGGGGAGTGTTCAGTGAATGCAGTTACGGCCACTTACAAAATGATTGCTTTTAACTAGTTCTTTTTTTCCCCCCAAATATTGAAAAGTATGAGGGAGGAAATAAAGATTGTTCATTAAGTCCCTATCTAGCATAAAATCTGCTAACACGTAAAAAAAAATTATCCATATAGTAAAAACCTCCAAACTGTACAGAAAAGCAAAATGTAATATATAAATGAATCTTAGCCCCTAGAATCTCTTCCCACAGGTAATCTTTTAGAGTTTTGTGTCTCATTCAAAAATTTTGTTCCTTACCTATACCAAAATCTGTCTCCCCTTTACAGATTTGACACAGAAGGAATTGCTGTTCTCCGCCTTGCCTTTTTCACCCTACTTTAAAACTTTCCATGTTAGCATGTACGTTTCTGTCTTTTGTTTTGTGTACAGTACTGATTTCATGGATGATGCGATTGGTCGGACTAGCCCTTTTTTGATAGGTATTTAGGTTGCTTCCGAAGCGTTCTCAACAGCGATAGAGCGTTGTTGTACGTGTCATTTCATGTACTTTCCAAGTATATCTATGGTATAATTTCCTGGCAACGGAATTACTGGGCCCGAAGTTAAAGCAACAATACCAGTTGCCCCCTACGAGGCAACTGTATTTCTGTATTTGTATTTCTGCCAGCAGAACATAGGAGTGACTGTTCCTCTCACCTTCTCTCCACCCGCTACCCCTGGATGTTGAGATGTTTCATTTCACAAATCATTCTTAGAGACACATTTTCTTTCTTTACAGTCTGGAGCAAAAGCACACCACCTGCTCCAGATAATGGTACTTCAGCTTGGGGTGAGCCAAATGAAAGCAGTCCTGGGTGGGGCGAAATGGACGACACTGGAGCATCGACCACGGGCTGGGGGAACGCACCCTCCAACGCTCCAAATGCCATGAAACCTAGTAAGTTTAGAGCATTGTCTGTGAGGGATTTTCCATTAATTTGGGAGTCAGACATTTTGGTGAGGGCTGCTGTAATGTTTAAACTGTCATTTCAGTGAGATTCAGGACCGTGAACCTTTAATAGATGATTAGTAACAAGTGGCCGTGACTTAGCTTTGGGTATTAACATGTTTACATTGAACTAGAAGTCATAAGTTAATTTTGTTGATTTTATTTTAAGTTAGGTTTAGTATCTGGCCAGAATCGAAATGTTGATGTGGTACTTTTTTTTTTTTTTTTTTTTTTTTTTTTTTTTTTTGCCAGTAACTTAAATACTGCTCACCATATCTATTTTGCATTTTTGCCCCTTTGTTAGTATAATTTAAAAAGATTTTCCTGGCTTTTTAATGTGGAACATAGCCTCTGCTGCCCAGTGACTTCACCCTTCTGTTTTCCTTGTCCCTTTGTGTCTCCTCTCATACTCCCACCCACATAGGAACGTTGAAGGTTTCTTGAACCCAACAAAGATTGCTTCATTTGGATTTTTTATACAAAGCATGTCACACTTATTCATAATCGTTGAAAGTCTAAGCTTTACTTGATCCAGCTGGCAACGTGTTGTCACAGCAGTTTGCAAAACTTTGTAAACCGATGCTATGGAATGTCTCGTAGGAAGTTCCTCTGTTGAAAAATTCAGTTTCAAGTGCCCATTTTCACTTGTTTGTAGTTTTCTTAAAAAGTATTCCAACATCTCTTTTCTGCCATATTGCAGACTTAAAGAATTATCTTCTTTTATTTTTAAAGTGTGGTCATATCGAATTCTCAAAATTTGAATGAGAATAATTCTGTTATCAGTTTTATTGTGTGATATTTCTGGCTCTTCCAGTGCCCATGAAGAAGTACAATCATTGCTGTATTCTAGAAATTAATTCTTGTGTCGTTAATTTGACTGCAGTTTAAAAATTATCAATCTCCTTCACTGCATAGAAATAGCTTTATAAAGACCTTGATTTCATCATGATTTTCACAGTAAAACTGGTTGTATCATCACGGGAAATACCATGCCTAGACTTGAAATAGACCCGAAATGCTGGTGGAAGATATTAACCAGACCCTTGGCACAAGGAGGTACTTCAGCAGTACTGTCAGGATTTTTAGGTGTCTTTCCCAACCTCAGAATCACCCTTCCTCCATCACAAAACTTGCACTTTTCTCCAGATTTTTAAGAAAGTCTTCTATTCTTCAGGATCCTCTGTAGTTAAAGCTATAGTTATACTTATCTTTTGTCTGAGTAATGTGAATGTGGAAGGGGGTAGAATATTTGCCTGGCCGTATAGATGGATTAGATAAGATGACAAATATCCCAGAATGCCGTGTTCATAAGGACCAATCGTTGTGGTTATTGTTATATGTAGCTGTCGCATACAGTCCCTCCATTTTTTTTCTTAAAGATTCCAAATCTATGCAAGATGGCTGGGGGGAGAGTGACGGTCCAGTGACGGGAACTCGCCATCCCAGCTGGGAAGAGGAGGACGATGGAGGAGTCTGGAACACCGCCGGCTCTCAGGGAAGTGCTTCCTCCCACAACTCAGCAAGCTGGGGACAAGGAGGAAAGAAGCAGATGAAGGTAGCCCACTTTAGAAAAGTTCGAGCTTGTTTCTTCATTCTTAGAAGGCAGAACTGAGGGGCGCCTGGGTGGCGCAGTCGGTTAAGCGTCCGACTTCAGCCAGGTCACAATCTCGCGGTCCGTGAGTTCGAGCCCCGTGTCAGGCTCTGGGCTGATGGCTCAGAGCCTGGAGCCTGTTTCCGATTCTGTGTCTCCCTCTCTCTCTGCCCCTCCCCCCTTCATGCTCTGTCTCTCTCTGTCCCAAAAAATAAATAAAAACGTTGAAAAAAAAAAAAAATTAGAAGGCAGAACTGAGAATTTTCTAATGGAAGGAGCCCTGAGGTCCTAAGTAAGGGGAAAAATATTTTCTTAAGAGCAAATTGAGTACTTCCTCTTTACTCCTCATCTTCCTTCCCCATGACCTTGAAACCTCGAACCTCAGAGCTGTTGCTGTGGGTAAAGTGGAATTTTCAGAGACAGATTTTTTTTTTCACTTTTAGTTTCCATATTATAATTCTTCAGAAGCTTTCAAGGCACACTTTGTAAATGTTTTATGCTTTTGCGTTCTAAAACCAAGGAAGGCCTTAGGGTAAGTCCCCACGATACATAGAAGAGAAACCAAAGTAAGATAGCTTTTCCAGTGGCAATCAACGTGATTGGTTTTTCTCTGATGCGGGAAATTCCAAAACCCAGAACCATCCTCCCAGCAAAGCAAAGTGCCGGAGCACAAGCCTGATGCAGCAACCAGGTGATGTGCCTACATCCCGTACCAGCTTGCGTTTGAAAGCTGTTGGCTTTCCATATCTTGGAGCAGCTCCACGTCCCCCTTGATGTGCCTAATTCGATGAGGACTTTGGTTTCAATGTAGAACAGGTCTTTGAACCTGAACCACTCTCTCAGCAGAGGTGTTCTTTTCCCTTCCACAGATAAATTGATGGAAATTAGAAGTGGGCAGCCATATAATTTCAACTTCACAGTGAATATTGTCCTGGTTTCAAATACGAAGGGCCGTCCTAGAAGGTCTTCAGTTGGCTAAGGGGGCTGCGCCTTCATCACTTTTTGCTGTAGGAGATTAATTTTGTTCTGAACATAGTAAGTCGATAGCCTAAGAACACAGGTAGTTCCTGTTGGAGACATCCTGTTTAAGCGCGCGTTACAATTTCCCTTCTGAGGACTTCTTTCTGTTCGCCCTAGTCACAAAAGGAATTATTCAGTAAACTCCTCAGCATTTTTGTACTCTCAGGCTATCTGGCTTGTTGTGGTCTTGTTTTTGTCATTTACAAACTCCCATTGAGACGGAATGAAAAGGCAGTCAAGGGAGACTGCTTACTGACCAGAAGTGACCAGGGGGAAGGTGCTCACCCACTCAGGCTGCCCCATGACTGACAATTCTGATCTTTTGTATCTGAGGGCCTTTTTTTTTTTTTTAACTGATTGTGATGCAGATATAGACAACGTAAAATGTACCGTTTTAACCACCTTTAAGTGCGCACAGTTCAGTAGCATTGAGTACATTCAGCACCATTCAACACTAGACAGTGTGACCATCAACACCATCTAGACACAAAACTCTTTTCATCTTGCAAAACTGAAACTCCGTTTACATTAAGCAAATCTACCAATTCTCCCCTCCCTCCACTGAGGGCTTTTTTGACCTTAAAACCTGTAACTGAACTTAAATTAACTTACTCGCTTCCAAGAATTAATAACATCGACATAACAAATATCATCAAAACATAGTTTTTATTTGAAGAATGCACAAATGCACAAAGCCCCATCACCACCTCTCCCCACCAAGTCCTCATCATAGTCCAACCTGCCTTCTCTGCAGAAGTAAAAGTGGAGCTGATAGGGGTCCTCTTCAGGGAGATGCTAGGTTGTCCCTTCTTAAGAAATAAAAACTCACATCCGCCTTGCTTTACAGTAAGATCAGGGATGGTGTCTTTTGCTAGGCGTCTTTCCCACTGGGGACCCATGTCCTTTATACTACGTAACAAGCAGATGAAGCGCTGCATAGATGAGTCCTCATTGTATCCACACAGAGACTAATGACCAGTTCAAATAGCCTATTTAAATAGGCTAGTGCCTATTTATTTTCCAAATAGTAGGCACTAGCATCAAACTCTTTCTTTTCTTTTAATACAAACTGGCTTAGGTTACAAGAAGATACTAAAAGGGAAAGTACTAGCATGCGAACATTGTATTTTAGAAAATCTGATATTGACCTCCTTCTATTTATAAGGTAAAAACACCAGCTGACTGTATGTTTTTCCAGTTACTTCTAATTCAGTGTGACGAATAAAATAAGAATGAAAACATAGATAGAACTAGAGAACTTACTCTTCCAGACTAACTGAAAATATCAAAATAACCACGGTTAAAGAGGGAGATTTGGGTTCAAAAAGGTAAACTGTTGGTTCTGCATTTTCAATCAGTACTTAAATGCAACTCAGCTGTGAAGTGAGATAAACTAAATTATTTGGTTCTGAGGTTACACATTTCATTTCTATAGTGTTCACTGAAAGGAGGAAACAATGATTCATGGATG
The DNA here is from genome assembly GCF_014898765.1 of Herpailurus yagouaroundi. Lineage (NCBI taxonomy): Eukaryota > Metazoa > Chordata > Mammalia > Carnivora > Felidae > Herpailurus > Herpailurus yagouaroundi. The sequence goes on along the minus strand of NW_024412413.1, from coordinate 8,604,567 downwards.
AATCCTCTTGCCAAACAGTTTTCAAATATGGGATTGCTGGTAAGTTTCATTTTCTCCTGTGTATAATATACCGCATCTTTTACTTTTAGCACAAATGTTAAGACCACTGTCACATATAGTTCAAAATTCTAGATTTAGGGGTGCCTGGGTGGCTTAGTTAGGCAACTGACTCTTGACTTTGGCTCAGGTCATGATCTCACAGTTCATGGTTTCAAGCCCTGCATTGGGCTCTGCATTGACAGTGCAAAGCCTGCTTGGCATCCTCTCTCTTCCTCTCTCTCTCTGCCCCTTCCCCCCTCAAAATAAATAAATAAACTTTAAATCTGTCTTAATTTAAAAAACAAAACAAAGTTACAGATTTGGAAACTGGTTAAACAATATTTCTCATTTGGATTGAGTGATGTTTATTTTCTCTTATTTTTAATGAAATAACTCCAATACTTAGAGGTTATGACTTTTGAATTTGTAGTCCTTGTACCCTTTTCCTGAGGTAGTTAGGGGAAGAAAGAGCCAGGCCCTTGAAACTTAACATAATTTTCCCTGACTACTGCTGTACCAGTTTTCATATTATACTTTTGAAAATGACAACAACTGCACAATAACTAGAGAAATTATTTATAATTAATTATATAGGGAATTCTTGTAGGATTTCTCTCTCTTTTTTTTTTTAATCTCTTGGGAACATTGTGGGGACACCCCGTCCCTGGTTGCCAAAAGACAAACGGCTTGACTTGGCTGCACATTTCCAGATTTCATGACTTGACAAGTCACGAGAAGAAGTTGTCGTCATTTGGCTGACACTCCTGGAATTTGATCCCGAGCCGACTGGAACTTGAGGACAGGGTTTTATTTCTCTGAGCAGCTATTTAGCTGTTGCTCTGTCCATAGAATTGCTGAAACTGACTGATTCTATGTGAAAATCGAATTTACAAATGTAGACCCAGCGGCAATCAAATTAGTCATATTATAAATGATATTGTCTTCATTCCCGTGTAAGGTTCACATCAAAGGACCTTGTGTGGTCCCACTTGTAAGCTGTCACTCCCACATAAATAATGCCTTTTTTTTTTCTCTCTGATTCAAACATTGAATTCAAACCTTTAATCCTCCCTCACCGTTGCTTATTTTTCAGAGTCAAACTGAAGATAATCCAAGCAGCAAAATGGATTTGTCTGTAGGTGTGTATCACTCCACTAATGTGAATGGGATATATTGTTGTTAATGATGTCATGTTGGTTCCCTCCTCCATTTGACTGGGCTGGGTGCTAGTCAGCAGACACGAAGGATCGTCCTACACACTAGGTAGGGACTGAAGACTGAAATGGCTGCAGGATCCAAGAAAGTAACGTAGAGGAGTGGGGTATGCCAGGTATAAGAAATTGGGACTTGGAGGCCACCTTTAAGGCGGCCACTTGACCGCCCTTGGCAGTTGTTGCCTTGGAGGGTAAAGGCCCAGCTTTGTCAGCAATTCAGACATATGTTGACATCCTGATTTTTAAATACTGGAAACTAATTCAGATTTTAAAAACTGTGGTGTGTGGCCGAACAAAATATGTCTGTGGCCCCGCCAGACTCCACTTTCAGATTTCTCGTCGCGTGTGCACCGAGATGTTTCATTACTGACGAGCTGTCCCAGTGCAAGTGGAGCAGATGCCGTGTCAGCCCTTAGTCTGTGGGCTCCTCACCGTGATGCTGTTGCTCACTTTGAGGACCTTAAAGAGAGTCAAACCGAGAAGAAAGTAAAACAGTCCTGGGTCATAAGGGAAATAGCCTTTGATTGATGATATTTTATTTATTTTTTTTTTAATTTTTTTTTTAATGTTTTTATTCATTTTTGAGACAGAGAGACAGAGCATGAGCAGGGGAGGGGCAGAGAGAGAGGGAGACACAGAATCTGAAGCAGGCTCCAGGCTCTGAGCTGTCAGCACAGAGCCCGACACGGGGCTCGAACTCACGGAGTGTGAGATCATGACCTGAGCTGAAGTCGGACGCTTAACCGACTGAGCCACCCAGGCGCCCCGATTGATGATATTTTAAAATCTAAGAATGACAGGGTGCCTGGGTGACTCAGTTAAGCGTCCAACTCTTGATTTCAGCTCAGGTCATGATCTCATGGTTCATGAGTTCGAGCCCCGAGTCGGACTCCGTGCTATCAGCGCAGAAGCTGCTTAGCTTCTCTCTCTCTCTTTCTTTCTCTGCCCCTCCCCCACTCGCTCGCAAGTCTCTCTCTCTCTCTCTCTCTCTCAAAATAAACAAGTAAACTTTAAAAAAGAAAAAGTCGAAGAATAACAAAAACGTAAGCTTCCAAGGGTACTGATCATGCCCATGTACAATAGCACTTTTCCAGAGCTTTGAAGAAAAGAGGACCATCATGGTACCTAGGAAATCACATTGTTCACTTGATGTGTTCACGTCTGAGTTCTAAATTCTAGGGTCACAGCTGTGCCTAATAGGCCTCTTTATCCCCAGTAACTGTTTCACAACCAACCCTACCCATTTATCTGGCAGATGCTAAGTAGCAGCAAGAGACAAATTCTCTCACTGAGGACGTTTGAATTTATGAGCCAGTTATACTCCTCAAACACATCAGTAACCAGTTAGGCTATTTTTTTAGTTGGATTTTTACCAGTTTGGCCCTAAGTCTCTCTTTCAGTCTTCCATTGAAAACAAGCTACAACAGATACAGATCTTTTAAAAAGAAACAAAAGGATCCACATGTGCTCCAGGGAGGGTCCCCAGCAGCCTCAACCAACAAGATCTCTCGTGGTCTTACACTTGACACCCCCCGGGAGGCAAGCGGGACTGGTCACTCCTGGTCAAAACATTGGTTCTTGAAATTTTCACTTCTTCTGTGCTACTTTTCAGGGAGCCTTCCAGATAAAAAATTTGACGTGGACAAGAGAGCGATGAATCTCGGGGATTTTAATGATATCATGAGGAAGGATCGATCTGGGTTCCGTCCACCTAATTCCAAAGACATGGGAACCACAGATAGTGGGCCTTATTTTGAGAAGGTGAGTTGAATCCTTTGAGATAATAATTCATGTGAACCACTTTGGTTTCCATTTGTTCTTTTGATAATTAATTCCAGGAGGAAATGTAGAATTACTGAATTAATTAATGAGCAAAACGCAGACATCACCTGCTTTTAAGTGGTGACGTGAAAACAATTGATGTCAACAGGTGATTGGGCAGTAGCTAGAACCATCTGTCCTTAGCATGTGAGTATGGTGAGGGTGGTCTGAATTTTTGGAAATTTTATGAAACTTGGAGGGGGTATATGGTCTGACTTTTTACAGTAGAAGAAATGCACACTCAAAATGTGTAGAAGAAATTTTAGAGATAAATTTATTCTGAATTCTTTTTTCTGCTGCTTTGCAATGAGAAATTAAATTTGGGATCTTGTGTAAACAATCTGTAACTCCCAAGGCCTTGCCTTCTAGCTTTGTCAAGATGGCCCAGAACTTGGTCTTTTGATGTTTCGAAGAGACTTCCTTTGTTTTCTCTCTCCATTTCCCCAGTGACCTATTTTTAGTTACAGTGGTACACTGTCCAAATTCTCAAGTACCTGATTTCAGTGTGTCATTTATACCTATTTGTTTTGATTTTTATCAGTTCTAATCGAGGAGATCATTCATTGATTCAGAATACAGATTTTCCATGGCCCCGGTCTTCAGAAAGCAGTTAAAACTGAAAGTTTTAGATCTAGCACATTTTTGACACCACTGATGCTGGTCCAGGCAGCAACAGATTCACAAGATTACTCTGGCTTCTGTTTCAGCAGCCACATCGTTAGAGTAATCGATATTAGATGTATAAAAATAAAGTGTCTGGCAATGTTTATCTTCACGCAATGGGCAGAATGTGTTACTGACTTAGAGAATAAGAAAAAAATCTGGATCAGAGATGACAGATGGTGTCTGTTGGGCCAAGTGTGATGACTCTTACCAGATCCAAATTCCGTCCTCGTTTATTGCTAATACACTCTAATTCTGTTTGTTCCTAGTGTTTCTCTCTTGTCCCTTCTTGCATTCTGTTGCTTCACTAACCAACACTCCTTGTGATTGGCTAACTCCTACTGCTTTTCAGCTGACTTTGCCTTTCTCCAATCAAGATGGGTGCCTTGGGGATGAGGCTCCCTGCTCTCCCTTCTCCCCTTCTCCCAGCTACAAGCTGTCTCCCTCTGGTTCCACACTACCCAACGTCAGCCTTGGAGCAATCGGCACAGGGCTCAACCCCCAAAACTTCGCTGCTAGACAAGTAAGGAGGCCTCTCAAATTTATAACTGCTCGGCTGTGGCCTCGCCTTGGCCCTGGTCTGCAGTTTATTGCATTTTTTGTCTGTCTTGGGAAATTTGTTGATTACTGAATGCACAGAATGATGCTAAGTATTAGGCTTTAGATCTTTCAGCCCATAGAACCCATCTCTCTTCATGTTTTCTCAACATGGATTTTATTTTCAATCTGTTTCTTTAGTCCTCTCATATTTGGTCATAAGTTCACATTTAATAAGTTAACTAATAACTGGCTTAGGAAAATGTTAAAGAGGCTACATAGGTATCTTATTACGCCTACCTTAGCAACTTATTTGCCATTTTTAACATTAGATTGAATGGCAAGTGATACTTTTGAAGTCTTTTCAATTTGATAAGACTTCTAACTAGAAAACAGTGGCAAAACTAGTAAAGAGTAAATACTTGAGCATTACAGCATCTTAAAATCTAATGTCCTTAAGCGTAAAATATAATAATTAACCAGAGAAAGGTAATTTGATATGAGAGAACGAAGCTTTGGGAAGACTTGATATTGTTCAGATGTGGCAAACAGCCTGGGGCACCCCGTTCCCTAGGGGTGCGTCTCCATGGTCCCAGGAAGGGCTGTGCACTGGGCGAGACCGGCAGGGCTGGCCCCCTAAGGCCCCCTCTCTCACCTTTGCGGGCCTAAGGCAGCCTGAGGAGGGGCTGTCACTGCAGCTCCTGTGTAGTTCTCGTAGAGAAAACCAAGAATTTGGAGACAATTGCTTTGTGACGGTGACTCCAGGGATGATATTTTCCTAGCCACAGTTCTGTGACCACTTACCTGTCACTGTGGCTTTCACCTCAGGATATCATGGAAGGATGTTTAATTATTAATTGTATCCATTCTGTTTCCACATGAGGGCTTTCACATTCAAGTTAAAGGATGATGTAAAACCTCTCTCACACCATAGTCCTCCAGTTACACGCAGGTCTTTCATACGCTTCTAATTGTTGCCTTAGCACATTTTTTAAGTGGATCATGTTATATACATGTATTCAGTTGGTTATCTCTGGTTTGGGAGTTTTAGGTAATTTCTTGTTTTCTTTATTTTTTATATTTCCCTGTATTTCTTAATGTTTCCATAGAGAATGTAGATGTGCATTGCTTTTATAAACAGAGAAGAAATAATTACATCAGTGGTTTTGGGCAGCTTTTTTGTTTAGGATTGAGGTATACAAAATACAAGTTACCCTAACACTCTTGAGTAATGATTATAAACATGCCCACAGGATCACATGTTTGTCAAATGCCATTAGTATATAATTTTTAGCATAACATAAACCAGCCGAAGTATCCGTGCACTGGACACTAAGAAAAGGTCATTCCTCTTTGATTTCTTTTGGTTTGGTTTTTTGTTTTGTTTTTTGAATCTGTGGATTGCTACAAAGTCCATTGTGAATCAACTAAATATGATCATGACTTTTTTCACACGTGACTATTTTCATGCAGACTTCATACACTTCCTATTTAAAAATTAAAATGTGAGGTTTTTATTTTAAAATCACAGATTTCAGTCAGCTTGCTAACACTGTTTTTAATTTATATGCCTTTCTGAGTTAAACACTGTAGTTGAGGCAAATATCACCAATAAATATTGGACTCAGGTCATCATATAACAGTGAAGCTGTAGAAATAACCAGATTAACTGCGGTTAACATATAAATAGCGTTTGATGACCGCTTCCCTAATTTCTAAACATACTTAAAAAAAAAAACAACTGAATCTATATGATTGCCTCTAGACATATTAGTGTGCAAAATAGCTACTTCTAAGCTAAGAAAGCAAATGACAGTGCCAGGTTTCATATTTAAAAAGAGAGAAGGTGTTGTTTGATAGACTGCCATTGACTCATCTGTACTGTTATCCATATTGGACGTATCACAGGGCTTGATACGATTTTAGAGATACTTGATAAAGAAAACCTGAAACCTCTAGTGGGAGTAGGGGGCATCTGTCCACTGGGAATGTGCAGGTAGAGCCTGATTTCACAAGAACTAAAAAAAAAAAAGTGAAATTCCTTTTAATATTTCTTACCAAAAGAGCAGTTGGAATTTAAAATGATCCTCACAAAGCAGTTTTGGACCAGTTAAAACATGGATTCTGGGTAGGACTTCAACTACCAGTAACCCCACCGTGCAAGGACCCGTCCAAGGTCATTACTTTGATAGTGAAGTATGAGAATCATCTTAGCAGAATATTCTCAATGAAACAGATGTTTCTTGTGTTCTTGAGGATGATCAGTAGGTAAGCTACCAGCTACCATGATCTCAGAAAAGTTAGAGCCAAGCCACGTCACCTTAGAGTGACAATTTGGATTAGTAAGTCAGGGGAAGTGGAGACATTATAGTTTGTAGAATTAAAGGTCTTTTCATGTTTTAAGAGTCCTTTGGGAGATTTAAAATTCATGGTAGATCTTTGATTTTCTTTTATGACATAGACACAGATTTTGATTGTCTTTTCCACTTTATGTTCATAGCCATTTTTATTTTCAGTGCTTTTAAGTTCATTAATTTTCCAGTAGCAGTCCCTTAATCTATTTTGAATCATTAAGCCATTGAAATATCATTAGTGTTCTAGAACTTAATGATGCTGTTCCAAAATTCTTCTTTAAAATTTTTTTTTCAACGTTTATTCATTTTTTGGGACAGAGAGAGACAGAGCATGAACGGGGGAGGGGCAGAGAGAGAGGGAGACACAGAATCGGAAACAGGCTCCAGGCTCTGAGCCATCAGCCCAGAGCCCGACGCGGGGCTCGAACTCCCGGACCGCGAGATCGTTACCTGGCTGAAGTCGGACGCTTAACCGACTGCGCCACCCAGGCGCCCCCAAAATTCTTCTTTAAAATTACCTTAATCCCCGTGAAGCCACGGATAAGTTGGTGACTTCCGTTCAGAATACACAGACTAGGTATATAGGCAGTGGTCCAGCTGCCTTCACTAAGGATGTGCAGTAGGATGTTGCCAAGTGTATGAAATTGGTGGGTCATGGTGTTAGCATCCTACAGACTAGGACTTTATTATAGAGTTCTGGGAATACAGAGAAGGAAATATTAAGCTGGTGGTTGAAAGACAGAATGGAAAATAACTATAACATGACTTGCTGATGCCATCAAAGAATGACTTTAAGTGTTTTGAGAACATATAGGTGGGTCAGTTAATTTGAACGTGAACCGAGGAAGAAAGTTGGGGGAAGCCTTCCTTTATGAGGATGAGCTCTGAGCTAGGCCTCAAGGCCAAGTGAAGATGGTGTAGAAACTTTCCTCAGACAGAAGGAACAGTGTCAAGTTATCAAATATGGCTTTTTTGGCTGAAGGGCTTTTCTCAGCTCGAAACAAGTCAGAAGGGCCATCATATAGCCTGGTTTTCTGTAATTCTTTGATTGGAATAGCCTAGAAGTGGTCCAGTGAGTTCGTCCTCCAGAAATCAGGGAATTAAGCTTATTTTTTACCAGGCTGGCATTCATACACTGGAATGAAAAGTTACAGGTGAGTAATGAGGTTTTTTGTAGTGCCCCATAATGGGTTTTCACTTTTTCCTTTTCTGCTTTTGTTTTTTTTAAATCTCACTCTTGATTTAGATTTTGTCATCTAGCAAAGGAGGGATCAAGCAGACCCAAGATAGGAAAGCCTGTTTAGATCTGGAGTAGAGTTCTTAAGGAGCTAGACTACAAGCGGGTGGCACTGATTCTGTGACTGAACTAATCAAGCCAGAGACATTACTATCATAGTGTTGTTTTACAGTTGATATTATACAGAAGCCTGCATTTGTGCTCAGGTGCCTTTCAAGGTGGAGCTCAGATTATTGGATTTGAGAATAAACTTGGTAAACCCAGTCTTTAAAAGAAAAAAAGAGAGTAGTCGAAATAAACATTATATTGCCTATGCCTTTCAATTACAAAAAAAAAAAAAAAATGCTTTTTTGAAACATTTGACCAAACGTAAGCCTTTCGGTTATAGAGTGCCTCAGACTGCAGGGGTGGTGGTGCTATGTGCATGATTTGATTTGGATAATTTTCCCAAGCATTCCGAGACCAGGAATTTTTCGGTTATAAAATTCTGTGATTCCACGGAACACAGGATATGATTCTTCTGAGGGATAGAAAGCCAGAACTGTTTCTTTTTCACGTTTTCTTACGTTAACAAAAAAGCCTTAACTGTTGCTGTTGTGTTTGCAGGGTGGCAATCATGGTTTGTTTGGAAATAGCACAGCACAATCGAGAGGTATGCACACGCCAGTGCAGCCGCTAAATTCTTCTCCTAATCTCCGGGCGCAAGTGCCTCCCCAGTTTATTTCCCCCCAGGTAAGCGATTTTATGTTTCCACGATTCAGCAGTAAAGCCTCTACAGGCGGTGCCCAGTTGCCAACTGGGTTTTGTGGGCAGAAAAAGCAGAAAAGGAATAATAGTTACCCAAATGTCTAAAATGTAAAAAGTCTTGGGGCACCTGGGGGGCTCAGTCAATTAAGCGTCCGCCTTTGGCTCGGGTCATGATCTCATGGCTCATGGGTTCAAGCCTGTGTCAGACTCTGTGCTGACAGCTCGGAGCCTGGAGGCTGCTTCAGATTCTGTGTCTTCCTCTCTCTCTGCCCCTCCCCCACTCGTGCTCGCTCGCTCTCGTGCTCTCTCTCTCTCTCAAAAATAAACAAACATTAAACAAAATTTTTAATGTAAAAAATCCAGATCAAGATTTTTGGAACAAAATGTCCAACTCCTTGTATTGTATTGTACACACAAAGATGGTTTTTATGAAAAGCATTATGATTACATTCCTTTTCGATCTCTCCGTATTTTTTCCAGTACTGCATGCATTGGTTTAATTGCGTGTAATTGAAACTACCGTACAAGTACTGCACTGTACTGATGTGCCAATATTCTGAAATCGGTTGCCCTTGAGGATTCCCCTGCAGGTAAATGGGAGAATAGCCAGGTTCTGACGTATTCTGAGACGTTTTAAGGAGCTGGATGCTGAAGTGCTGGCTAGATGCTCCAGGGGAGTGTTGAGAACAGATGAAGCGGCAGAGACTTCCTCATGGAGCAGCTCTGCGTTGTGGGATACAGTCCTTTGTTTGGGAAACCCTTTAGGTCTGTTTCTTGGTAGGACATGTGCAGTGCATTGTTTGCAGGCTCCAGGTGACAGATTTGTGCCAGTCTGCCACAGAGCCCCTCGTATGTCTGTGAGAAAGTGGGTCCGAAGAGCAACATCAAGGTTGATGAGCCCGTGTGAGGATTCAGCGTGGGACCTTGGTCTCCTCATAATGTTCCTTCGGTGAACTGAGATCAAAAGCGAGGAGTTCATCCCGTCCGACAAAAGGGGGCGGGGCACTTAACTAGGTCCAATCAGCAGAACGTAAAGGGTCAGGTTTTATTGCTGTTTTGTTTTTTTGAAATATCTTTTAAGACAAAGTCTTAAAACATTTTATTTGAGGGGCACCTGGGTGGTTCGGTCCATTAGGTGTCCGACTCTTGATTTCAGCTCAGGTCACAATCCCAGGATCATGAGATTGAATCCTGCATCAGGTTCCTTGCTGAGCTTGGAGCCTGCTTAAGATTCTGTCTCTCTCCCCCTCTCTGTTCCTCCCCTGCTCATGTGTACACCCTCTCTCTTTCTTTCAAAGGTGTGTGTGTGTGTGTGTGTGTGTGTGTGTGTGTGTGTGTGTGTATTTTTTAACCATAACCTATAGATTTCAAATTCTGTTTTTGACATTGAGTCTGTAACTGTCTTAGTAGAGGAAGGAATGTTCCTCGCCCTGCCCTCTCGTCTCCATGTCCTGCCCTGGGTGTCTGGGAGTCCTCTTAAGTGTCTCTCCTTCCTCACCCCTCTAAGTGCCAGTCATTCTCCAGGTCCCAGGTGGCAGTCTGTCCTTTAAGAGCTGTTCCTAACTTCCCCAGCACTCCACAGTGGTTGTGTCTTCTTAACTCCATGAGCTCCCTCCCACATGTCAGGCCACAGTCCTGTGGTTACCAACTATCTGCGGTGTGCCTGGTAGTGTGTTGGCCTCACACGGTGGAGAAACCACCGCCTCCTAACACAGCCTTCTGGAGTTGCTGGGGGTGATAGCAGAACACTCAGCAAACAGGCAGCATGATAAATGTGATGTAGAAATGCTTAACACTGTTTGGAAGCTGGGCGAGGCCGTGCACTAGGAGTGACATTTAAGCTGGGCCTTAAAGAATGAGTCAGTTTGCTGAGCAGAGCCAGGTTTAAATGTGCAGCAGGAGCAGCTTGGAGGACAAGGGGCAGTAATATCTGGAAGAACATGGCATGTTTGGAAAAATGCAGTCGGTTTGAATAATTAGATTAAGCTTGTTGAAGCATATAGATGTTGTCTAGAATGGAATAGGAAAAAACTAGTCAGGGAGTTTGGCACCAGATTTGGAAAAGCTTTCTTTGCCTTGCTAAGGAGTTTGGACTCTGTCCCTTGTAACCGTTATCTGGGCTACTTCTTAAACACAGTTTCCAGGTCTTCTGCAATCTACTGAGACACAATCTTGGGAGTTAGGGCCTAGTAACCCCCTGCTGATTTTTATCTGCACCCTAAGGTTTAGCTGCTGCTGCTATAGATAATGTAGCATTGGGCAAAATTGTTCAGCTGAGTGGCAATGTAGGAAAACTTAGGTTTTGGAAAAAATAACATTGACAGCAATGTGGAGGACATATTTGAATGGCAGACTAACTAGAGCAAAGGAGCTCAGTTACAAGGCTAGTCCAGGAGTCCGGGTAAGGAGGTGGCAGTGGGAATGAAGACATTGTGAAGGTCCCAGATGACCTTTGTGTTGTGGGATACCGCAGTCACTTCTCCAGTCTCTCCTTACTCTGCATATCCACGGCATCTGACATAGTTGATCATGTCGTCCCTTTTGAAACTTTCATTCATCTGGTTTTTGGACACCTTGTATATTGGTTCTCCACCTGCATTTCTTTCTCCGTCTCCTTTACAAGCTCCTCCCCCCCTCCCCAACATTTAAATGTTAGGGGCACCTGGTGGCTCAGTCAGTGAAGCATCTGACTTTGGCTCAAGTCATTATCTCATGGCTCTTGAGTTCAAACCCCAAGTGGGGCTTTGTGCTCACAGCTCAGAGCCTGGAGCCTGCTTCAGATTCTGTGTCTCCCTCTCTGTCTCTGCGCCTCCCCTGCTTGTGCTTGCTCGCTCTCTCTCTCTCTCTCTCTCTCAAAAATAAATAAAAACATTAAAAAAAAAACAGAGTGACCCAGTCACAGTCCTTCTCCTCACCATCAGCAGCTACTGTTGGGTGACTTCACCCAGCAAATGACTTTAGGTATGACAGGGCCAAAACTGAGCCTTCAGCCCAGATCTCCGTTCTCAATTCCATGGGCTTCTGGGCATCTCTGCTAGGATGCCCTATAGGCACTTCATGTCAACATGTCCGAAACAGAGCTCATGATTTCATCCCATACTCCCCTCTAAAACATCCCCTTCCTCTAAGTAAGCAGCTCTTCCCCTCTGCAGGTGCTTGGGCCACAGGCCACAGAGCTAGTGGTGAGGCCTCTCACGATCCACATTCAGTCCATCAACAAGTTCCCCTTTAGAACTTTGTCCTGAATCTGACCCTTCCCTACCGCCTCCTCTAACATGACCCATTGCGAGCAACCACCGTTTCTTTCCTAGAAATGGCCTCCTGACTGGTCCTGCCCTGTCATATACAACACCTGCCTCCAGTCTGTTCTCCACCCAGCGTTCTGACTGACCCTCTAAAACCACACTATCCAGGGTAGGCCTTAGGCCACCTGAGCACTTGAAATGTGACCAGTGGAGTGGAAGAACTGAAATTTTAATTTTAATTGATTTAAATTTAAATAGACATGCCTGGTTGGTGGCTACGGAATGAATACTGCAGAGGTGGAGCTTTTCCAGCATCACAGAAAGCTAAGGGTAAATCATGTCACTACTTTAACCTCTCATAGCTCCTTCTCTCACTGAAAATACAAAGCCAGCTCTTTGCTGTTGTCTTTGACGCTCTTGGTGACCTCCTGCCACCCCCACCCACACCTGCCACTCTCCACTCAACTGGCCCCAGCGCACCAAGGGTGCTTCTAGAACACTCTTCTCCCAGATTGCCACACGGCTCCATCTGTATTTGCTTCAGATCTCTGCCGCCATGGCACCTTCTGGGAGAGGCTTTCCCAGGCCGGGCTGAGGACAGTACGGCACCACTTGGCTGTCACGCCCCCAGGCACGTGTTAAGGTTCACAGTGGCAGGGTCTGTGTCTACTTTGTTCACTGCTGGATCCTGAACATCCACAACTGTGCAGGGCATGCATTTTGAGTAAATATGTGTCAAATCATGGGAAGACGCATTTCAGAATGATTTAGAAAGTAGAATATTGTTAGGAAAAAAACTTATTCTGAGAGACTTAAAGGCTGCCAATCTCTTTATGACCAAAGTATCTGCTGTGCATGGAAAAGAAAAGTATTTGTGTTCTACATTTTTGGGATTTGTTTAGCAAAACATGGTTAACGTTATTTGATGCATAATGGCAGAATATTAAACAATGAAAACTTCAGATTTTTCAGGTTTTTTTCCCTAACATTTCCATATTTTAAAAAACAAAGGAGCTGGATAGCTTTTTTTTTTTTTAAGTAGAGGCAATATAATAACCACACTGAAAGTTTGGATAATGGAGAAAAAATTCTTCCAGAAACCCCCAACCCAGATGCAAAGACAGGGATTATTTTTACAAAATCCCCTACTCAGACTGTTCGTATCCAGGCATACTTTCCACATCATGATATCCATGGTCACTATATCCTACTGTTTGTGTTAACTTTGGGTCATACATAGTATTTTCCTCTGTTACTACGTAGTTTTCCTGTTGATTGTTCTTAATGAAGAAGGCATAATGTTCCATCAGGTAAACTTACTTTGATTTCCTGGGACATTCTCTTCGCCTATTATTGGATAGTAAATTATTTCTAATTTTTCACTGTTCTAAATAATGCAGTAGAGAAACCCATATACTTAGATCTTATATGCGATCCTTATACATAGATATTTTGCCCACATTATTTCCAAATTTAGTTGCCCAGGATGAAATTTATGGGTTAAAGTACATGAACACTTATGGTTTTTGAAAATACCAACTTTTACATCCATTTTAACTGTCTTTAGGGGCAGTCAGTATTCAGTGTGAACATGGGAAGAAGACACTGAAACTCATCTTTAAGATCTGTTACAGATATTCCAGGCGTTGGGTTTCTGCCTTGCCTTTTTCCTCCTGTTACTCAAATATTCAGAACGTAACCTATTCTACCAGGCTTTTGTCTTGCTTTAAACTGCTGTCATTTTGCACCTGCAGTGCTTTGTTAAATGCCATATTGACTCCAACTAGATCTTCCCTTTTTCCAGCCCAGCTGGAGGGTGAAAGGCTTTTAGGCCAGAATAATTAACTCCCTGCTACGGGAATGTGCCAACCTGCACTTTAATTACTCTGAGTCCCAGGTGCGAATAACCATTTGCCAGGAGCCTAGTGGTGCTTCTCTCTGGTCCTTTTGTATTCATTGGAGGACAGTGCATGCGCGGTCTGGGGGAGGGAAACATGAGGCAGAGCTAGACCGAAGTCCTCAAAATATAACCTTTATAGTTGTTATAACTGTCACTTCATGGCACACATGAGATACTGGCATTCAAATTAAATTTAAAGTATAAAAACACCTTGTGTTAGCATTTCTTTCTTTTCTTTTCTTTTTTTTAATATTTTATTTTTAAGTAACCTCTACACCCAACTTGGGACTTGAACCCACGACCCCAAGATCAAGAGCCAGCACACTCCGCCCACTGAACCAGCCAGAGGCCCCTGTGTTAGCATTTCTTTATAGTCTTTCTGTACCTATCTGTCTTTAAACAATATAGTTTCATTTTGCCTTTTTTGCCCTTGATGTGACAAAAACTTGCAGTTTATAGCCTTCTCTGACTTTTTTTTCACTTGATACTGTTTCTGAGATTTCCCCAGGTTGATTTGGTCAGTTATGATTCATATAGTACTCTGTTACGTGAATATACCATCATTGATCTTTTCCACCACCAGCAGACATTTGGGTAGTTTCCAGGTTTCTGCTATTAGGAGGAATGCTGCTGTGAAGATTCCTATATTTGTCTCCTAGGATGGATTTGTTTCCTAGGGTACTGCTGGATCATACGCAGGTTTTACTTCGAATGGTAGTTTCTGTCGCTAATATCAAGTGATAGGAATGTGGGAGGTGGGTGGGAAGAATGGGCTCTTGGCAAAGGATGTCCTACTGTCTCAAGACTGAAGAGAAATGGGTCGATGAAGAGACCAGCTGATTTGTTCAGTAGAGCTTTTAGAACTGAACCGAGAAGTGGGAAGAAAGAGCTCAGACAATAGCTATTTATTTTGGAGGCCAGCAGGTTGGAAAACAAAATAAGCAGAGTAGATTTCCCATGAATCATAGAATCCTTTCCCTTTGGAAGGGAAATTAGAAACAATGCTGATGGCCTCGGAGCACCACTGTCCCATAGAAATATGACACAAACCCCATAATGTAATTTCAAGTTTTTGGTAGCCACATTTAAAAAGATAAATAGAAGCAGGTAAAATTAAATTTAATAGTACGTATTCTTTAAGCCAATATAAATGATCATTTCAACCTGTAATCAGTGCTTAAAGATTATTGAATTTTTTACCTTTTTTTTAAGGTTTTTTTTTTTTTTTTTTTTTTTGAGACGGAGACAGAGCGCGAGTGGGGGAGGGGCAGAGAGAGAGGGAGAAACAGAACTGGAGGCAGGCTCCAGGCTCTAAGCTGTCAGCACAGGGCCTGATGCGGGGCTCAAACCCACGAACCATGAGATCATGACCTTAGCCAAAGTCGGACACTCAACCGACTGAGCCACCCAGGCTTTTTTTTCTTTCTTAATACCAAGTCCCTCGGCCACCTGGGTGGCTCAGTCGGTTGAGTGTTTGACTTCGGCTCAGGTCATGATCTCGTCTGTGAGTTCGAGCCCCGCGTTGGGCTCTGTGCTGACAGCTCAGAGCCAGGAGCCTGCTTCCGATTCTGT